>NW_020956168.1:192924-227574 GCF_003031625.1 Empidonax traillii | reverse complement strand
GGACACGGAGCTCGGGGTAGTGGTGGAGCCGGTGCCAAGCAGGGCTCGAAATCATCTCCGGGTTACCTCCAGCTCGGGCGCAGCTCCGGCAGGATGCCCGGCTCCCGGCTCCCCGTGCTCACGGAGCGCGGCCCCGGTGCTGCTCACCCGCCTCGCTCCATGCCCGTCCCGGCGGGCGGGAGGCTCCGCTACGGGGGCGGCTGTTTCTCAGCAATGACTTCCTGCAACGCCATCCCTGCCCCGTCCCGCCCCACGCGGGGCGCCTGCCAAGCTGCCCGGGCAGGACGGGAGGGCGGCCGGCGAGGGAAGGCGCCTGCACCCCGAACACGGGCGCACACGGTGTGGAGGGGGAGGTTTGGCTTTTAACCAGATGCGCTGCTGGGCATTTCCTCCGCGCACATCTGGCGGCTCTGCATCTCCAGCTGCGTCCCGGCGGTGCAACTGCAGCCCTGCGAGGATGGGTTCTGCTCCGGAGCAAATCCCCGCTCAGCTGCCGCCCTCTCACAGGGAGAGGGAGCAGGGAACGAAACAGCATTCCCACCAGGAAAAGGAGCAGGAGGAAGCTGGACCACAATGCAACCTTCTCTTGCCCGGCTGTGTAACACACGCAGAGACATTTCTACCTACCTTCTCGCTGCTCGCAGATCAGCTTTGGTGGTGCCGAGGCGAGGGACAGGTGTGTCAATGCTGCCACACGCACCCTGCCTAATCCCTGGGTGCTGACCTGGCAAGTGCCGGCTCTCCCCAGCAGCCACAGGGGTGCTGGGACTGAGTGGTCACACCTGGGCAACAATGCTCATACCCCAAATGCCCAGACACTGCCCCCCACCCACCCCCTGTACCTGGGCACTCACACCTCCCCTCACGTGTGTCCCCTTGAGGTGCTCAGGAGCGTGAGACACGCAGGCAGTACACTATAAATATAGGTTTTATTGATGTGTGAAATCCAACGAGTACAGCTGGCATCTCAGAAACACCGACATCGACCCCAGCGTCTCCTCCTGCCCCAACAGCTCCTGGGACCCTCTGGGCGCCCGTGAGCGCCAGCAGCGAGCTGGGACCTGGCACCCCGTCCCTGCGGGGCACTTACCTGCGTGTGCAGCCCAGCCTGGAGGGTCCAGGGCCTCCCCTCCACCCTGCCTGGTTCCTGCCAGGCTGCAGCTGTGGGCAGCAGTGCCCTGGTGCTGCTTCTCAGCCTCCTGCCAGCGAGGCAGAAGGACCCAGGCAAACGCCACCCAGACCAGCTATCACGACAGAGATACCCTCCCTCAGCCTTGGAGGTTGTTACCTGCCTCCTATTTTGGCAAACTGTCCCAGGGGAAGCGCAGCTCACACCTGTGGTCATGTGGAAAGGTGGGGTTCAATGGCTGCACCTCTCTGCATGGTCCCCCCAGCCCTGCACCTCACGTGCACCCCACTGTGCAGCCCCCCCTGCACGGGTGGACACGGCCAGGGCTGGAAAACCACGGGGGGAAGGACACACTCAGAGATCCCAGGGCTGCCCGTGGCAGAGGGACAGGACAAATGGTGTCCACACACAGTGAGAAGGAAACACTGTTTTATTGCCTGATTTGGGAGAGGGGTGAAACCCTGGGAGAAGCCCCATCTCCTCCCTGTTCTAGCCCAGTCTCCCCTCCAGCAAGCCCCAGGCGGGTGATGATGCATTTGCTATTCTTGTGCGTGTGACAAAGGTGGGCTGGCCATGCATGGAGGTGAGTGGCATCCCCCTGCCTGCCCTGCCTGCATTCCCTGCACCCCTGAGAGGCAGAACCCGGTGCAACTGTGCCTGGGGGCTGAAGGGGCTGAAGCAGTTTTTGGGAGCTGGAGCCACAACTTGAACCCCATCCTCGTCCACTCAAAGTGCATCACAAGGGAAGGCAGGAGCAGCAGAGGAGAGGAGGTGTGGGGGGAGAAGCCTGCTCTCCTCCATCACACTCCTCGTGATTATCCGGACGTGTTCTCCCGTGGGATTCCTGCCGCCTGGAGCACCCACGGCGCTGCTTCCCTGCTCTGATAAAGTGCATCCTTACTGCTCCACCGAGGGCCCCCCTGAGCAGGATGGCTGTACCCTGGCCCTCTGCCATGCCAGGGCAGAGATAACCCCCCTTGCCCTGCTCCTGCAGGGAGGGACCACCCGGGCAGCAGAGGGGCAATAAACCCCGGGTGCTCGGCCCAGCCACGCCAGCCTGGGGGCTCAGTGCAAACTTTGCTTCTTCCCTCTGCATTTCCCCGTGCCTTCCACCACCTCTGGGATTGTCCTTGCAGGGAGGGAAGGGACCATGGCTCAGTTCACTCATTTCCCTCCTCAGGCAGCACTGAGAATGCCCAGATCCCTCGCTCATCACAGCCCCTGCATATCAACAGCTCTACGAGCCTCCTGCTGCCCTGGGGATGAGGGGTGCCTGCCCCATCACCCCCACTTCCCAGTGCCCTTGCCCAGCCCGAGGACACAGCCATGCTCCAGCTCCAGGGCTTGTCCTGGCCCTCTGACCCACAGTGGCCGTGTACCTGCTGGGCTGGGACACCGTGACTCACCCGTGCAGGAGGCCCAGGCTGTGCTGAGCTCTCCTGCACATCCTGGGGATGCTCCAGCTACCCCATCCCGGACAGGCTGGTCCCAGCAGCCACCTGAGGAGCTGTCTGCCCCAGCAGTTTTCTTCTGAGCTCAGCCAGCCTGTCCCAAAGCCTTGTGTTGAGCATCCCTGGACAAGAGGGACATGGGCAGTGGCAGTCACGGGTGCCTGCTGGCAGCTCCACTCCATCACTAGCCCATCTTGTCCTGGTCCTCCTGGGAGCAGCAGTGATGGCACAGGGGTGTCCAGGTGGTACCCTCTGGGAGCAGGAAGCAGCAGGACACAGTGCTGGGGACGGCAGTGCCTCCAGTGTGCAGGAAGCAGGACCCAAGCGCCAGGGAGCAGGACAGAAGCAGGGCATCAGTCCCATCAGCTCCACGGACAGGGAGGTGGAGAAGGGTGACAGCCCACAGCTCCACCATCCCCCTGGCTCCCTGACCATCTATCCACTTCGTGACAGAGCAGACACAGGGACCATTCCCCACTCCACTGTGCCCCTGGGGCCGTGGTTATGCCCGGGAGACTGCAGCCCCCCAGCTGGCACAGCTCTGTGCAGAGCATGGCACGGGGCTGGCAGTGAAGGAGGATCCAGGAGGAATTCCCGGAGGGGAATTTTGTGAGGGATAGCGATAAGTCAGACAACAGCCCCTGTGGAAGACCCCAATACCCAGCATGGAAAGGGCAGCAGGGTATGTCCTGCTTCCAGACCCTCTGTGCAGGACAGCCCTGTGGCCAAACATCCCTCGCAGCCACCTCTGCAGGCACACTCAGCTCTGCTGAGTGCCCAGCACCTGTGCCAGGCCAGCCAGACCTTGCTGTGCAGTCCCGAACACGAGCCAGTGAAATCAAAGATGAGCCTGCAGGACTTTGCTGAGGTCTGGCACTTGCCCTTGCAATCCCTGGCTGCTCAGAGTGCCAGCAGCAGCATCTCCCAGGCTGCCCTTGAACCAGCGTGCCAGGGTGGGGCAGAGCTGCCTTCCCCATCTGAAACCCAGGGGGTTCCCATGTGCCTGGGTGGCCAGTGCAGCCCAGTGACACCAGTGCCAGCACACAGGAAGCCTGTGCTGGGCAGCGAAGCAGCGTGTGGTGTTCCCAGCACAGCAGCATGTCCCACCAGCTCCGGGCTCAGCTCAGTTCCTTTGGAGAGCCAGCAGGGTGCCCCCGAGCTGCCTTCCCTCTGCAGGGTGTGTGCAGAGCCAGGCGACCTTGGAGGAGACACTTGCCAAGAGGGACGTTCTCCTGATCCCAGTCACAAGGTGCAGAGCCCTTCCCAGTGTCCAGGTCACACCCACTGAAAACAAACCGCTCTGAGAGCTCACCTGGTTTCCAGTTGAGTCCCCCACTGCTGGGACTCCCTTCTGCACAGTGTCACCCTGGGAGGGAGGCTGGCACTGTGACAAGGCTGGGTGTCCCTGCCATCCCCTCCTTGCACAGCCAGCGCTGAGCGAGGCTCTTCTGCCCTGTCCTGCTGAGGCAGCCACAGTCGTGCTGGGAGGAGAGAGGTTGCAAGGGAAGGGCTCAGGGCCAGCTCTTCTCCTGCAGTGGAGGCTCCAGTGACAGCATAGCCAAGCCCAGCCCTGCTTTCCAACCTGCTGGCACTGGCAGGGTGTGGGAACCTAAATCCTCCTTGCTCCATGCAAGCACTTGAAGAGACCAGTCACTTCTCTCCACGTTGGTTGATTTGGGTCAGACCCTCTTTGTCTCAGACCCCAAAGACAACAGGGACTGAAAATGAGACTTCCTAAGGTCTGAGATTACTGTCCTACTCCCACAGACCCTGCCATATCCCCGGGTTTGAAGATCCCATCTCTGAGGATGGCACCAAGAGCAGAAGTCTGAGACAGAGCCCCAAGTCCTTCTCTGCCTGCTGGCTCCCTTTCCCCTCTGGGGTGCAGTGGGGCTCGTGGGGAAAAAAAAAAAAAAAAGAAAGAAGGAAAAATTTTTTAAAAAAAGAAAAAAAAAAAAGGGAAGATTTGTGCTGAAAGAAGAAGGAGATGCAGCAACAGGAAACACTAAAGCCTTGTGCAACTTGGCCTATTGCATCTTTGGGCTCTTCTCAGCACTGACTCACGTGGTGCCAGCCAGGACGAGGAGCAGGGCCATGAGCTGCTGTCTCCTCCCAGCTCCAGCCCCGGGCTGCTGCTGCTTCCCCTGCCTTGCTGGGCACGCAGCCACCTCCCCACGAGCGTCCCCCGTGTCCCAGGGCTGACAAGAGGGGACCCAACCTCCTCCGTGGGGCTCAGCAGTCCCGGGAGAGGGAGAGGGTGGCACGTGCCAGGGCTGTACAAAACGTTTTGCAATGAAGAGTGCGTGTGGAAAGGTTAAAACAGTTCCGAGACGTCTCAAAACCCTTCTCGACTGAGCCAGGCCTGGCTGGCACCCACTGGTGCCTCCGCCACGGTCTGTGGCCTGCCAGAAGCACCGTGTCCATCTGCAGGAGGTCCCTCACAGCAGGCCAGGCCCGGGAATGGCCGTGGGGGCCCTTTATCTCTCTGACTTGACTTTGTACCTGAGGACCAGGTAAGCCAGGAGCCGCAGGATGACGAAGAAGATGCCCAGGATGAGGAAGTCCAGGTAGAGCTTGGCCTCCTCCACGTCCAGCTCCTGCAGGATCTTGATGGGCTTTTGGAAAGGGCAGAAGTCCTCGAGGCACTCCAGGTCCTCGCGCTCCATGGCGTAGATGGTGAGGATGACGCCCTCGAAGCCGTACCTAGGGCAGAGCACACCCAGCAGAGTCACCCCCGGCCCCACAGGAGCCCAGGACAGGGAGCTCTGGCCAGAGCTTGGGGTCCCACCTGACATAGGAGACGTAGGAGCTCCACTGCAGGTAGGTGGGGATGGTCTTGAAGCTGACAAAGAAGCCCGAGAAGAGCAGGACGGGGATGGCAGTGACGGGCCCCACAAAGGTGGCCACCTGGGGAGCATACACTGGGTGTCACATCCTCATCCATGGGTGAACCACTCCCCTCCACCCCCAAATTGTCATGGAACCCCTTCCAAGTTCTCCTTGGGACAGGCAAAGCCCCGTCTGACCTGCAGGGAGGTGGAAGCAGCTCCGATGAGGAGCCCCAGGGACTGGGCCACCAGGGCGGTGGCGGTGGCCAGGGCGGAGAAGAGCAGGAAGCGCGTGGCCTCGGGGGGCTGGCCCGTCATCCAGTACACGATGCTGCAGTAGGCAATGGGGCAGATCACCTGCACAGGGGCACAGAGAACACCCTGCTGGACCCACGGCTACCCTCACCCCACACACCCTTCCTGGGGGACCCCGCAAAGCCCACCCTGGGGCACTGGGCGAGCGGCAAGAGTTGTGATCGAGTCCAGCCGAAGCCTCACCTGGAAGGGCACATCTGCCATGGTCTTTGCCAGGTAATAGGCTTTGAGGCTGTACCAGTAGTTCAAGTGCTCTCTCAGGAACACAGTCATCTCCTGGGGGACTGTGTGGGAACAAGGAGTTAGCAGCCAGCAGTGTCCCCCCACTCCCACCCGTCCTGGTGCAGGCAGGGGTGATGCTGCCCCAGCACAGAGCTCCAGGTAACCTCCTGCCTCTGCCCAAATCTTCATCAGGGGAAAAAAATAATAAAAAATCAGACACTGATTTGGGGACTGTCCTCTTGGAAAGGTCAGCTTGGCTGGGGGCTTTTAGGCAAACTTTTTGAGGAAGTGAAAGAGAGTTGAAGTGGCTGAAAATGCAGCTTTTCAGACAGTTTATCAGAGGGAAAAAAAAAAAATCCATCATTCTGCTTTGAACCCAGAAGTACATCACAGCCAAACAGGGGGCAAAACTGCAATGCATACGAGCAGAACTTTCCTCCCCTCCTCTTTGTTTGATATTTCCCCCCTCCCCTCCTGTCTTTTTCCCCCCTCCTCTTGTCCAAGTCGTCTGGCTGTCCCCCAGGCTGTCCAGCACTCAGCTGGAGCACCCCAAGGGCTGGGAGCAGGGCTGGGTGTTGTGGGGCAGGGGCTACTTACAGGTGAGGATGGTGGGCATCAGGGCAGCAAACATGAGGAAGAGCATGGAGAAGAAGAGGAAGCCAGTGTTGTTGAAGACCTTGCCCGCGTCGTTGCCGATGTGCAGGTAGAGCAGCCCGATGAGGACCCCGATGCAGATGTGGGACATGAACCTCAGGTGGGTCAGCACCTGCAGCAGGGAGGGCACAGGCTGAGCCCCCTCCAGCCCCCCATTTAAATCCCCGCCTCTGCCAGCCCCGGGTGACCAACAGATCCCATCCCCCAAGCCCTGTCACAGCCCCCTCTGCCCTCACCGTGTCCCTCAGGATGCAGATGAAGGTTCTCTTGAAGAGGATGCAGAACTGGGTTGAAGTGCTGGTGGCAAACGTGTGGCTCTCGATGTGATCCACGTCCTGCAAGGCCATGGGCGAGTCAGGGATGTGGGTCAGGTTGACAACCCAGGGTCCCTGCTAGGACAGCACCCTGGGTGGGCCCCTGCAGGAGGCTCCTCTGACCCCACTCACCGTCCCACAGTGGGCTGGGCACGATGAATCTGCCTTGTCAGGGCTGCTCTTCTTCTCAGCCATGGTGCACATGCCATTCTGGACGGCGCGGAACAGGACGGGGTTGAGGTCCCCGTACTCTCCTGAGGCCACCTCGATAACTGTGGAGGGGGAGACAGGACCCCTGAGAGGTGCTGAGCCAGCCCTTGCCACCGCTTCCCCAGCCAGCACCTGATGGGAAGGGCACAGGCATCTCCCCTGGAGGAACAGCGGGCAACAGTTTGGCCCTTGCCCCTCTCAGCAGCCCCAGCTGGGGCAGGGACACTCACTGAAGTCAGCAGGGTTGTGGTATGTGGGGCAGTGGAGGCCGAGACCCTTCAGGTAGGGGATGAGGTTGGTCACGACGCCTTTGAAGATGCACTGGCCCTGGCTCAGGATGTACAGCTGCAAGAGGAAGCCGGGAATGTGGCAGGTGAAGAGCAGCCGGGGCACTGCCGCCTGCTCCCACCCACCTCCCTGCCCTGGGGTGCCACGGGGCGCCCTTGCCAGACCCCCCTGTGCTACACAAACCCCAGGCCAAATGCCTGCAGCTCCCCCCACCCCTTCCCATGGCATCTTTCCTGGGCCTTAGGGCCAGAGGGACCCTCTGAAGATCCCTGTGCCCCATCCCAGCCCAAACCTTGTCGAACATCTCAAAGAGCTTGGCGCTGGGCTGGTGGATGGTGCAGATGATGGTGCGCCCACCCTGAGCCAGGGACCGCATCAGGGACACCACCTGGAAGCAGGAGGCACTGTCCAGGCCGCTGTGGCCACGCAGGAAGGGGGCAGAGAGGGAAGAAGAGAGAGAGAGAGAGAAGGGCAGAGTTGAGAGGAGGAGAAGTACGTGCTAAAGATGCCCCTGCTTGTGGGCACCCTCCTTGCAGATCAATGGAGAGGAGCATCAGCCCCAGCCCTTCTGGAGCCCCTGGGCACATCCCACCCCACCCTCAGAGGGTACTGGCCACGCCGGTGCCCCTGGCAGGGGGAGCCCAGCTGGGCAGTGCTGGGGAGCCCCAGTCCCCATGTCCTCACCTCGTGGGCTCATCAAAGAACATGACGGGGGGGTTGTTGACCAGCTCCAGGGCGATGGCCAGGCGCTTGCGCTGCCCCCCCGACAGGGAGATGGTGCGGGTGTACGAGCACTCCAGCAGCCCCAGGGCTGTCAGAATCTCATTCACCTGTGAGACAGCCCATGGTGAATGAGGCTTTCATGGACTTTCATCCCATCCCTGCCACCTCCCTTAGCTGGGAGCCCCTCAGGGACCTGCTGTTTCCACCCTGGGGAGCGGGGAGGGGGTCTGGGCTCACCCTCCTCTGCACTTACCAGCTCCTTCTTCACCTCCTGCTTCTCGCTCAGCTTCAGGTTAGCAGAGACCTGCAGGGAGAAGAGGGGCAGGGAGACACAACTGTCATGCAGGGAACAAGCTCAGCAGCACTGTGGTCCCAGCCCTGCCCAGCCAGGAGCACCTCGGGGCGAAGGCAGCGAGAACAGCAGGATTCTGTTCCCGCATCCCAGAGAGCCCTGGGAAACGCCTGATGGGCTCAGAGCCCGAGGACACAGCTCAGAGGTGCCCCCAGAGCCCAGCAGGCTGCTGCCTGTCCTGGCTCACCATCATGGCCTCGAGCACGGTGAGGTGTGGCAGCAGCATGTCGTCCTGCATGATGTAGCAGGACATCTTGCGGAAGGTGCGCAGGTCCCGTGGCCGCCCGTTCACCAGGATCTGCCCCTTCATGCCGGTCTGCCTGCAGGGAAAGGGGTGTGAGAGGGAATGCAGCGTGGGACCCCCCAGCCCTGCTCCCCCAGCCCTCCCCGGCATCACCTGTAGCCAGCCAGGATGTTCATGAGGGTGGACTTCCCGGCACCCGAGGGGCCCATGATCCCGATGAGCTCCCGCTGGCAGAACTTCCCCGACAGGCATTTTAGGAGAGTCTTGTACCCTGGAGGGAGAGAGCAGCAGCGGGGTGGATTTACGGGGCAGCAGGGCTACAGGGAATGCGATGCCATCCCAGCACCTGGGGGACCTCATGGTTTCCATGTGCCGTGCCAGGGGGTGCATGTGCCTGGGGCCTGATTCCATCAGCCTTCCCAGGGCTATGGCCGCAGCAGGATCACCCCCAGCATGATCCCTGACCCTGGTCCTTGGCTGATCCCACTGATTTCCATCACTGAAGAAGCTCATGACCTGGATCGCAGCAAAGACCAGGGAAATCCTTGGGTCAGGTCACAGAGCTGCTAAGGAAGATTACCAGGCTGTGACATCAGTCCTGGGCATGTCTTCAGATGCCAATCCCTGGGGCCAGAGGAGAGGAAGGGGGCAGGCAGAAGCCCCAATCCCACTGGAAGGCCGGCTCTTGCCTTCATTGGCATTCACGCTGTGCCGCCCGGCAGCAGCCACTGCTAATCAGACCTGGAATTATCTCCGCTTTAAACGCGGCTGATTAGCATTTTCTGGCAGAAGGAACATGATGTGTCGGGAGCAGGGAACAAGCACAGCCTCAGGCTCTCAGGAGCTGCCCCCAAAACGCAGCCCTGGCCAGGAGAGCAATGGGATACAGGGTGTTGGGACCACGGACCGAGCTTGAGCATCTCCCCAGTGGAAATGGGTCCCCTCTGTGCCCCACGGGGGCAGGTGGTGTGGGACAAGGGCAATAAATCCATCTCCCATCACGGGCCCACCAGGCTGTGGGGAGCCCCTCTGGCTCGTCCCTCCCCAGGATAGGGGGTGTTGGGCAGGGCACCCAGCACCAGCGTCCCCAGTTCCTCCTCCGCACCCCTTGGAGCTGGCACCCTGCCCGCGGCAGCGGGTCCTGCTGGCAGAGGGGCAGCGAGGGGAGGGCAGGGGGCTGTGCAGGGTGGCAGCAGGGCCCAGCGTGCCTGGCAGCCCCCCCGGGCACCACGCACGGCCCCGCACCGCGCATGCTGCTCACGTCGGCGCCACTGCAGCTTGCGCAGCGGTTACTCGCGTTCATTGACTGCCAGTAACCTCCTTCCTCAGCACAGCGGGGCAGCCGGAGCTGGGGGCTGCAAAGGCACCGCCAGCCCCCCTCCCGCCGGTTCCTCCGGCTCTGCCTGGCCTGGCCGAGAAGAGCAGCCCTCCCACTGGGGACCCCCGTACCCCTCGGCATCTCCCATGGGGTTCAGCTTCCCGAGCTTTTCCCCCCTCCCTCCTTGCAAGGCAAGCAGCCGGTCCCCTCCCCAGGTGCTACAGCACAATCTGCCCTGGCCAACCCATGGTTGTGCCACAGCTCATCCCAGGGATGTGTCCTCAGCATCCCAAATAAACAGGCGGGCAGCATCCTGTGGGATGTTAGGGCTGGTCCCCACATCTCTCAGTGCCTCAGTTTCCCGAGCTGCACAGCCTGGCTGGGGGTCCACCCAGCGCTCCTGGCTGGCAGGGCACGTCCCTGGGCAGCCCTGTGACCTCGGCCCTCGCTCATCCCTGCCTGCCTTCAGCTTCTGGAGATCAGCTCCCCCTCCATCTTATCGGGCTGCCTGATTGGCATCCCATTAACTGAGAGCGCTAATTAAAGCAGACTACCACCCACCAGCCACCATCTGCCTCCCCTCTCCCCTCCCTGAGCTCTCGGCCAGAGTCACACACAGCAAAGGGAACTGTGGCCTCAGCTGCACGGGGAGCCACTGGAGAGGAAATCCCCTGCAAACCACACGTTCTCCTTGCCAGGCTCTGAGCTGGGGCACCCCCAGGGTCCCCCACTGCCAGCACATCCCACACAGCCACGACACCCCAAACAGCAGTGCTGGGGGAACCCATCCACCCTGGCTGACCCGGGATCTCTGCCCCACCTCTCTCCCCACGCAGCCCCTGCCAGAGGTTTCCCTGGAATGCGCTGTGCTTTCCTCCTGCACTGCACAGCAACTGCTGTGGGACGAGGAGCCTTCCCTCCCACCACGGGCACCCAGCGCCAACAGCCAGACACGGCAGGGCTGCAAACAACCCCTGGCACTCGGACAGAGCGGGGTGAGATCATGGCATGCACAACAGCAGCGAGGAGCCCCTGCCCTGCCCTTCCCCACCCGCCAGCTCCCACCTCTCTTCCTCCACCAGGATCCTTCCCGCACGGAGTAGGACAGGTCGATGAACTCGATGTTGACGGCCGAGCGCTTCGGGAGGTGGGAGAACCTCTGGGCCTCCGTGATGTGGTTCTCCACCTTCTTCAAGTGGGTGGTGAGGAGCGGGGCGTCCGGGGGGCTGGCGTGGCACACCGTGTCCTCCAGAGCGATGGAGACGCAGGCGGGATCCATGCCCTTCTCCGCCATCCTGCTGCTCTGTGGGAAGCGCACGGGGATCGGCTCGCAGCGGGCTCAGCCTCTCTCAGGGACTGCAGGGACCAGCCCACAGCAAGTCCTCTCTCACCCTTCCCTGCTGGCTCCAGGCCTCACCGCCCCCCCCCTGCCCTGGGATGCGCTGCCCAACTGGGTCCAGCACCCACATCTGGCTGGGAGGATGGACCCGGAAAGGGCGGCTGAGCCTCCGCACTGAGGGGCTCTCAAGGAGCAGCTGATCAGCTCCACAGTCAATAATTGATGCACCTCCTGCGGCTGGTCCGGCTCTGGCAGCAGAGCTGGCAGCGTGCTCAGCTCTGCCAGCCCCGGGGCTGCTGGGCTCCCTGCCCCAGTCCTGTCTGTCACAGCACAGGAGGTGGGAGAGCCGATGTTCTGCCCTACGCCTCGATGTCACCAAGAGCTCACCAGGAACTGCCCCTGCCTGGCTTGGCCTGACCTGGCCTGGGGGAACACAGAGATGAAATCCTAAGCGAGCTGACTGTTCCAGCTGTTTTCTTGGACAAAGCCTGCCGTGCCTCACCCAGGCTCCTGGAGCAGAGCAGTCCTGGATACAATACACAGCAGCCCAGGGTCCTCAGGGGCTTGATGCGATGGTCTTAATACAAGAGGGAGGGGGCCCTACTGGTGCCAGACCTTCTCTGCCTCCTTCAGCTCATCATTTCACCTCCCTGGCTCTTTCCAACACAGCCTGAGAGACCAGGCCAGCACTTCACTGGGGCCATGACGCTGATCCCCACACCTGCCCGAAATTCTCCTGCCTGCAGTCCTCCCTCAGCCGGCTGCAGCACAGCCCAGCCCCTCGTGTCTGCGCTTGGCTTCGGGGTTCTGCGGTGCTGGGGGGATGCTGAGCCAGGCAGGGTGGGGAACGCACTAACCTGGGGGTTTCAGAGCCTGGGAGGGGGTCGGGGATCCCTGCAGCAGCAGGAAAAGGAGCCTGGGCTGTGCCCAGCGCCTCCCTCGCCTCCCAGGCTGGGGTCCCCCCGCCTCGCTAACCTACATCCAGCCGGGGCTGCGGGCAGTGCCTCGCTGCGGCTGCAGCTGCGAGGGGCAGCGGGATGGTCGGGAGCTGCGGGAGAGCCCCGCCAGCCCAGCCCCCGCTGCGGGCAGAGCCTTTCCAGGGCTGGAGGGAACCAGCCCAGCCCCGGGGAGGGAGAGCTGGGCAGGAGGGGTGAGGGTTCCCAGCATCCGCGGGGTGCGGGATGGCGGGGTTCAGGGGGGGCAGCGGGCACGGAGCGCCCTCGGGCTCACCTTGACTCCTCCGGCTGGGCGTTCACGGAGTGCTAAAGCCCGCAAGCGGCTCTGCGCGGCTTAGCCCAGCCCCGAGGCGCGGGGTGGGGACGGGAAGGCTTTGCCGAGGATGCTCTTCCTTCCCTCCATCCCCGCTCCCCGCCGGTCCCCTCCATCCCCTGCCCCCCCCTGCCTGGGGAGGGGTCCCGGCTCTCCCGCAGCCTCACCTGGAGGGTGCGGGTACGGGCGCGGCGACTCCGCTCCCGCAGCGCCCCCGCCTCGCCTTCTCCTCCTCCGCAGACAAAGGGGCGATGTCCGGGGGGCCCAGCCGGGCTGGGTGGGGGGCTCGCTTCGGCTCGGCGGGCGGTTCTCAGCAGCGACAGCCGCGCTGGGCGCTGCCCGGGGTCCCCGGCCGGGGTCTCCTCCCCATCCTCCGCGGGGCGGGGCGGGCGGGGCGGGCAGGGGGTCGCCCCGGCCCCGCAGTGGCTAGCTGCACCCCCGCAGTGGCTAGCAGCGGCCCCGCAGTGGCCAGCAGCCCCCGCTGCTCGGGGGTGCCTCTCTCCGCCAGCCCCGTCCCCGGTGTTGCCGGGCGGGGAGCGGGATGGGCGGCAGGATGGATGGATGGATGGATGGATGGATGGGCTGCCCGGGCGGGCAGCGCTGCCAAGCAGCGAAAAAATCCTCTTAAAGGGACCGACCCTATTTCCTCTCCCTGCCTGCCGGCAGGCCCTAAACATCCCCGGCGCACATGCCTGGGCTTTGCCAGCCCTGCCTCTGCACCCCCCTGCTCCCGTTCGCATCTGGGACACACCCCACCGCAGTTTCCTCCACTGCCACCTCAGCTCAAAACCCCCTGAATGAGCCCCAAACCCCCTAAACCCACTCCTGCCCCTGCTCAGCCCTGCACTGACCCCCGTGCAGCCACCCCTGGGTGAAACCAGGGCTGCCACCCAGAGCATTGCCTGGGAAACCCACCCCAGGCACCCAGAGCCAGGGCTGGTGGGGTAAAAACTCCACCATAAAGGGCCGTGATATAGGGTTGGGTCCTCTGGGCTTTGCCCCCAGCACACCCTCCCCTGTGCAGCTCATCCTGCAGGATCTGCCATCCCCCTGCACCTCCACCGTGCCTGGCTCCATCCTCACTGTTACTCACACCTCTCACCCACCACAGCACTTAAGCACGAAAGACATGTGGAAATGAGTGGCACTAACAGGAGTATTAATTAAAAAACCATCTGTTGAGCCAAGGAGAGCTTCCCCCCTCCCACAGCCAGCCTTGGGCTGGGACAGAGCTCGGGGCAGGGGTTTGGCCCCCTGGCAGAGCACAGTCAGGCCAGGGGAGGCCATGGGGCAGAGCAGCCCAGGGGCTGGGCCAGGGGAGGGCAGGAGGAGGTAGCCATGGAGCCAAGCTCCACCTGGAGCAAAAGGCATGTGGTACTCACCCAGTTCACTCTGCCTGCCACCCCCAGGCTACTCACCATTAGCAGGTCACAGCCCATGCCCCCTCTGTGCAGTGCCAAACAGCCCTGCTTCCCTGCAGGTGGGCACAAGGCAGGTCTGGGAGGGACCCCCTTGATGCTAAACCCCTTCCTGCTCAGCAGCAGCAGTCAGGGCTGGGAGATCCCGAGCCCAGGCTGGTGGCCATGCAGCAGAAACTGCTGCAGCATCCTGCTGTGGAGTCATTTCAAGGTGGAAGGAAGCAGGGATGGAGTCCAGTGCCAAGCCAGGCTTGGTGGGCAGTGCCATGGGCACACTCAGCATCCATCTGCTCTCCAGCTAGGACCTTCCTACAGTGGCTTTGACTGTGCCCCCATGGTGGCTCACACACTTTCAGGACAGTGTCAGTGGCAGGGGGGGCCTGTCCTGGTTCTGTCATGGATGTTCAGGGCTCCAGGGACAGAGCAGGCAGCAGAACCCCTGTGCATGATGGGAAAACCCGTGTGGTTTCCTGTAAATATATTTTTAATTACCCGTGGCGGTGCTGCTGGTCCTCCAGCTCCCCCAGCAATGCCATCACATGTGCTCCAGACCACCTCCTCCTTCCCTGGGGGAATGACAGCTCTGGCTTTTCCATTGCTGCTTCCTGAGGAGTCAGGGCAATCCCCAGGGAGCACAAGGCTGTTCCTGGCTGGAACCAAGTGTCTCTTGGTGGCCCCTGGGGAAAGGGGCTCTCAGGGCAGGACCAGAGACCCCCTGGAAGGAGCCCTGCAGTCAGTGTGTGGAGCTGCCCATGGGAAAGACTTTGCAGCTGGGAGGTGAAACCTCTCCTCCCAGTTATCTGTGCTGGCCCCAGTGCTCCCAGGGCAGTTTTGACCCACTTGATTCCTCAGCAAGGGGTGCTGCAGCCCTGGCCAGGCTGCTCTGCAGATCCCCCACTCCAGCTCTGGTGGCTAGATCTAGCTGATCTAGCCCTGGCCTGTGTGCAGGGAATCCCTGGCACAAGGAGAAATCACAGCCTGCAGCACTGATGGGACAGACACTCCTGGAACAGCCACAGGCACACGTGCTGCCTTCCCCCTAGAAGGAGATGTGAGCATCCCCTGCCCCTGGAGAGCCCTGGGATAGAGCCAGACAGCAAGGCAGCCCTGCAAGGGTGAGTCCAGAACATCTCTTCTCCTCTCAGATGGCAGCCTTGGGATGGATGGAGCTCATGGAAGGAGCGAGGCTGTAGAGACACGTGGTGAAGAGAACAGACATCCAGGGTGGAGGCCTCCCTCAGCCAGCCCTGGCTGGCCCAGCTCTACCTGGAGGAGCCTGTGAGGGGGGCAAAGGCAGCAATGTTGAGCTGTTTGCAGCCCCCGGGTGTCAGTGCCAACCCTTCCCAGGGAGCAGCAACCTCAGGGCACCCCCGGCGCTCACCGCAGGGCACGTGGCAGTCGCACTCGCAGATGTCGCAGCGCTGGAACCAGCGGGCCCAGCCCGACCGCTTGGTGACACAGGACGAGATCTTGATGCAGCCGCGGTTCAGGGGGGCCCCCAGGTGGGCCTGGGAGCTGCAGGACGACGAGCACTCCCCGGTGATGTCCCGCTCGCTGATCTCGATCCGGCCCCGCAGGCAGATCCCTGCGGGAGCGGGGACAGGGCACGTCCACGGGTGCCCACTGCGGGGCACTTTCCCGGGATGGGGGGGCTTGGCATGCCCCCAGGCTGTACTCACGGAGGCAGGTGGGCTTGGGGGTCCAGCGGCCGTCGGAGCGGCAGGTGCTGACGGCGTCCCCCAGCAGCAGGAAGCTGGGCCGGCAGCTGTAGCGCACCACAGAGCCCACCCACCAGTCGTTCCCGTGCACCACCGAGTTGAAATCCGCCTCGGGCCGCCCGCAGTTCACTGCCAACGAGGAGGGTGTCCTGTCTGACACCACCCTGCCCAACCAGCAGCCCCAGGGGTGCCCCAGGCAGGGCTGTGGGGCCTGGATCCTGGGCAGGATCCGTGTCCCCACGTGGCCCCAAGACCAGGCTGCTGTTGGCACTCACACACCTCTGTGTGTGGTGTGTGGTGTGTGGTACAAACCCTGCCCTCCTCAGGCTGCCTGTGCCGAGCCCTGCGGCAGCCCCAGGACCCCCACCCCGGTCTTCCCCCACTTGGTTTTACCTCTGCAGAAGGATTTGTAGCCCAGCCAGCAGCAGCTGCCGTTCCCACACTGGCTCCTCTTCAGCTCCTTGTGCTTGCCCTTGCAGCCCCCCACGCAGATGGGGGCTGTGCCAGACCAGTAGGTATCCTGGTCTTCTGGTGCCACTGAGAGCAAGGCTGGGGGGGTGAGGGCCACCATTCCCATCAGCTCCCCAGCCCTCAGAGTCCCCCAGGGAGGTGTTTGAGGCCACCAAAGCTCCTCTCAGCCCACCCCTTGACCCTCGCTGTGGTGAGCCCTCACTGCCAGGACCCAGCTCCCCCTTCCCCTGTGCCAAGCCCCAGCACAGGGGAGTGACAAAAGTCTTGCTCCTTACTGGGGAAGACTGTTCCAGCAGCTCTGGGGCACCCTGCAAGCCCCTCACCCCCCCCAAAAAATGCCCTGTTACCTTCTGGGTCCTCGCAGGAGACCAGCGTGGCCAGCAGGGCGAGGAAGAGGAGGCCCAGTGCCATGATGGACACCCTGCCCTCCTCCCCTCGCCCCTCAGACCACAGACCCCCCTCTCTGCTCGCCCAGGAGAAAGTGAACTTGGTTTTCCATACACACACACACAGGGGACAGGGGCTGCTGTAGGACATGGGGGAAGGGAGGAGACATTCCCTCTAATGCCAATCCTCTCCCCAGCAGATAATCTCTGGCAGATTACCCTGCCCAGGCCCGGTGTTTAAAGGGACAACTCCCAGCCACCACAGCCTCTCCTCCAGTCCCAGCACCCACCACTCCATCCAACACCAGGCAGGCACAACCCTGGCTCTGGCAGGATGTTGGAAGGAGGGCCAGGCTGGGAGTGCTGCGAATGCAAAGCTGGCACAGGGCCCTTCTCTCGAAGGTATCCTTGGCCCAGCTCTGCCAAGGACCAGGGAGCAGGGGCCAGGCAGGGAGGGAAGGCTGGGCAAGGCCTCAACCTTGCATTCCAAGCCCAGGGATGCCCTGCCTGGATCGAGGAGCATCCTCTGGCATCTGTGCTGTCAGGGCTGCTGGGACACCCCCTGAGCCCTACTTGTGTTCCACTCACCCCTGCAGAGCAGAGTTTTGGGGTGCAGGGGGGCACTCTGCCCTTCCCACACGGATCCAGCCCCAGGACACCCTCAGGCAGCTCTGGCCACTTCATCCCTGGCTCCATCCCCAGCTCCTGGATGGCCCCTGCACAGCTCAGTGCCCCTCACCCAGGGCTGCTCAAAGCTGCCCCACCCCAAGGGCACAGCCACCAAACCACAGCCAGTGGGTGCAACTGGAAAGTGAGCAGATGGCCAAGGGTTTAGGATAAAGGGATTTCCTCCACTAAACTGGAATTCCAACAGCTTTTGCTCAAGGAAGGAGCAAGGGGGAAAAGTCAGTGTCCAGCAAGGTGCATCCCTGCCTCCACTTGGGCTCATCACCTCCCCACAGGGTAGAGGGCACAAAGGTCACCCCAGGGACCCCAAATTCACACTGTCCTTGGCCAGTCACTTGACAAAGGACAAGCTGGCTCTGCTCACAAATCCGGGCTCCTCCCTGCTTTCAAAAAAGGCCAGAGCAGGCAGCACAGCCCTGGAGGAGGCAGCAAAAATCAAACCCGCAGCAGGAACAGGAGTGCCAGAGCTAAACCCGGCCTTCCAGTGCCACCTCTGGGGACGAGGAGCAGCACAACTCCAGTGCCAGCTGCACGGTGCCAGGAGATCCTGGCAGCTCTCCAGTGCCCACCTCCCACACTGCAGGCTCAGGGTATCCCAGTGCCACCTTCTGACACCCCAGCTGGCAGGGATGGGGCTGAAACACACACCAGCCACTGCCTGGCCTGGCAGCCTGATCTTTATTCGTCCTGCCAAAGTACACTCTGCCCAACCAGGAGCCCAAACCCCAATGTGGGGAGGAAACCCAGGGAATGACAAAAGCAGAAGGGAAGCTCCCAATGTCCCAGTGCTGCAGTGGCCTGCACGGGAAAGCACCTCCAGCCCGCTCCTCCCAGAGACTAATGGGACCAGGGGTGCAACCACCACCACCAGCACCAGCTGAACCAGCAGAGATGAAGTGCAGGGACGTGCTGATGAAGGCATTGCCATCCCCTGGAGAAACTCTGGCTGGGGAAGGACACTGCAAAAGGCCACACATCTCCCCAGGGAAGAGGCTTCAGCACCAGTGTCTGCCCCACACACCATCCAGCCTGGAAAGGTCCTGGCTGAGGAACAGGCTCAGCAAGGGACCACATCACCCACCAGTTCCCTGGGCCAGGCCTAGGCCAAACCTCCTGGGAGGGTGGGAGAGGCTTGCTAGTCCCTAATCCCCAAGAGGAGGAGACAGCCAGCCCTTCCCAGCTCACCTCCCTTGATCCACGGCTGAGACCTGTCCTTCACCTCTCCCCATGCTGCCCAGAGCCAGGGGCAGCACAGGGTGAAGACAAGCCCACCCAGGTACCCCAGGCACCCCCCGTCCTCCCCCAGCAGCACATCCCACCGAGGCCCAAGTTCTCCCCACGAACACAGCCCTGGGGGCACCTCACACGATCTGGATGCCCAGCTCCTCTGCTGTCTTCTGCAGCCTGTCCATGACATTCTCCTCCAGCTCCCCAGCCAGCCCCGCAGGGGTTGCTGTCCCCTGCTCCTCTGGGGCCGTGCTGGCCATCACGTAATACACAGTCTCGCTCTGCCCGTGCTCGTTGGTCCTGTTCACCACCCGGATGATGGGGCTGCTGGGGGTGCTGGGCTCTTGCTCTGAGGACAAAGCTGGCCCTGGGAAGGTGCTGGGCTCTTGCTCTGAGGACATTGCAGCTCCCTGGAAGGCGCTGGGCTGGGCTGGCTCGGGGCACAGCTCTGAGACCCCGCTCTCCTCTGCCAGGGGAGCGTCCGCTGGGGGCTCCAGGATGATGCCCTGCAGGTTGCCCTCCCCCTCGGGCAGCACCACGCACTCGGCTGGGCCCTCCAGGGCCTCCCCACGCTTCTCCCTGTCCTTCAGGAGCTGCTCTGTGAGCTCCACGCTCTCGTAGCGCACCAGCTGCAGCCGCATGTAGCCATCCTCATGCTCCCTGTACCTGGCACACACGGGCAGGGGGGTGGACAGTCACACTCCCCTTCCCAGGAGACAGGAACACACAAGGAAGGGGGATTCTGGGAGCTCAGCGCAGGCAGTACCTGAAGCGAGGGTGCCCCGAGGGCCACTTGAACTGGTGCTTCTTCCTGAGGTGCACGGTGAGGTTGTTCCCACGCGTGAAGCACTTGTCACACACGTGGCACTTGTACCGGGGCTCCGAGTCACCCTGGGGGGCACAGAGAGGGGGGTGAGCACAGGAGGGGGAATCAGCCCCTCTGGGAAGCCTGGCACGGGGTAACACGAGCAGTGCAAGCTCTGCTGCCTTCCCACCTCGTGGACCTTCCTGTAGTGCAGTTTGATGGAGCAGAGGGAGCGGGCAGAGAAGCTGCAGGCCTCGAACTCGCAGCGATACGCCGGCTCCTTGCTGTGCGTGTCCAGGTGCTTCCTCAGATCAATGAGGTTCTTGCAGCTGGAAGGAAAGGGGGAGGGAGGGGACACAAAGCTGTGAACACGGCAGCACAGGCACACAGGTGCCCCTGGGAGGAGGGAGAGCCCCTGCCCTCACCTGTAGTCACAGTAGTCACACTTGAAGGGCCGCTCCTCGCTGTGCCGGAAGCGAATGTGGTTGCGCAGGGAGGAGGGCAGGGGGCACGTCATGTCACACAGGGGGCACTTGTAGTGGTTCACTGCGCCAAGGACAGGGGGAAATGTGACCCCAGAGCAGGGCAGAGCGCTCTCTGCTCAGGGGTTCAGCCGGGAGAAGGGCCCTTGACTCACCGTGGTTCCTCATGTGGTCGCGGAGCAGCCTCTCCGTGGCAAACCTCTTGGAGCAGTGGGAGCACTGGAACCTCTGCTCTGGGACAGGGAGCAAGGGGAGGGGGTGGTGAGAAAGGAGATCAGAGCAGGGAGAACAGCACAGAGAGCAGCAAGGGAGAAATAAAGGTGGTTACAGAGGGGCTGGAAACCCTCTTCTGCAGGCAGAGACAGCGCACACTGATTACAAAGCCAAACTGAAAAAAAAAAATCCCAAAACAACACTTGCAAAGACCAAAAGGCACAGCCTCCCAGTGCAGAAACTGGGGAGCAACCATCACACACACCGTCAGCACAGGGAACTGAGCCAGCAAATCCCAGTACTGCTGCCTGGGACTCTGCTCTGGCTGAGCAGTGTGAGCCCTCCAATCCTGCTGCTGCAAGAAGACACTCCTCAGAAGACACAAGCTGTGCCAGGGGAGGTTCAGGTTGGACATCAGGAGGAATTTCTGCATGGAAAGGGTGGTCAGGCATTGGAAGGGGCTGCCCAGGGAGGTTTGGACTCCCCATCCCTGGAGGTGTCCAAGGAAGGACTGGGCTGGGTGACAAGGTGGGGATCGGGCACAGCTCGGACTGGATGAGCTTGGAGGTCTCTTCCCAAACATCCCAGCCCCAGGAATGCCTCCCCTAACCCCTCCCTGCCCCCGGGGCTTACGGTCCAGGGCGGTCTGGCGGCGGATGTGGTCGAAGAACTTGGTGTTGTTGGCAAACATCCCCCCGCAGGTGGGACAGGCCACCACCTTCTCCTGCGTGTGGCTGCGCAGGTGCTCCCGCAGTTTGCAGCGCCCCTTGAAGCTGCAGTCACAGTCTGGGCACAAACAACAGCACAGTGAGACCCCTCACAGCTGGGCCACTGACTGAGCACCAGCCTTCTTCTCTCTTGGGCAGCAAGGCCCCCAGAAAGCCCAGGGAGCAGGGGCACAGCAGGGGGAGATCGTTGGGGTACAGCTGGCACGACCCCTGCCAGCAGTTGAGGCAACTGCACAGACACAGGAGGAAATGGCAGATAAAAATAAACTCCAGCCTTTTCTTCTAGGGACTAATTAAATATTAATGAAAAGCTCAGTGTCAAGCACTCAGCTGGATGCCCTGAAGCAAATCCTGCGGGACATTTCCCTCTCAGCACCACGCACATTTCTGAAGGTCTGAAACCCTCCTGAGCAGCAGAGAGCTCTCCTGTGCCACATCTGCAACCCAGCCCCGTGCAAAAGCCCCTCTGGAGAGGCCCTGGAGCCACACACAGACCTTTCCAGCCACAGAGCACCACGTGGTTCTCCTTCCCTGCTGCCTTGTACTCGGAGCAGAAGCTGTGATCCTCCACGTGCCGGTAGAACCACTCGGGGTTATCAAAGGATCTCTGGGGAGGAAGGACATTAAAAACAGGGTCCAAAAAAAAAAAGAGATCAGCACAAGCTCAGGTGCTTTCACACAGGCCCCAGCAGAGCCAGCAGCAGCTCTCCCTCCCTGGGTTAAACCAAGCCCCCTGTTCTCACCTCACAGTACTCCCACAGGCACAGGAAGTTCTCCTGGATCTCAGGGATGATGTTCCTGCTCTGGAAGTCCAGCTGGCAGTGGCTGACGTCCCCCTGGCCCTGCAGGGCCCGCAGCCCCCACTGCTTGAGCTTGGTGTGGTAGCAGTGGAAGTAGACGTGGCGCACGAGGTCGGAGGGGCTCTCCGGGGAGCAGAACCCACAGTCCTGCCACAGGCACGTGTACTCCTCTGCAACACACACAGGATCATCAGCCAGGCTGGGAAAAACCTCTGGGATCATCCAGTCCAGTGGGCAGAGGGAAAACCTCCAGGGAGGGGAATGCCACGGGGGTTTTGCTGAGATCCTACTGGGTGCCTGCACGGCCTGAGCACACACGGCCTTTGCCACCTGCTGCTCTTGGTGTTTTTCCATTCCTCCGAAGAGCAATTACACCCCAAAAAAGCCCAGCGGCCTCCCCTGGGAAGGCAGGTCACGTGACAGGCCAAATTATCTGCAGGCCAACGCTGGGGGAAGCAAACGCCACAGGCAGCACCGCTCTGCTCAGGGAGGGGGGCAGGAAGGAGGCCAGAAACATTCTCTTCTCAGGGAATCGCAGGTTGGAAAAGACCTCCAGGATCATCCAGTCCAACCTGTGCCCCATCCCCACCTTGTCACTGAGTGCCACGTCCAGCCCTTCCTGGGACACCTCCAGGGCTGGGGACCCCAAACTTCCCTGGGCAGCCCCTGCCAGTGCCTGACAGCCCTTTCCATCCAGAAATCCCTGCTGATGCCCAGCCTGGCCCTCCCCCAGCACAGCCCGATGTTCCCCAGGAGCACAGCCCGACTTTTCCCCCCACCGGCTCCCCACTCCTGTCGGGGAGCAGCGGCGAGCGAGGAGTCCTCCAGCCCCTCACCCAGCGGGTCCACCTCGTCGCGGTGCTCGCCGGGCAGGTGCTGCTGCAGGTGCTGCGCGACGTGCCCGCAGAACTCCTCCATGCCCGCCGCCACGAACGAGCACTGCTGCCACTCGCACTGCAGCACCACGGCCCCCTTTCCGCCGGCCCGGCCGGGAGGCATGGCCGGAGCCCCTGAATCCTCCTGCGGCCAGCCGGGAGCGGGTCGGAGCACCGCGGGGTGCGGGGAGAGCGGGAACGAGACCCCCCTCAGAAGCAGCCCCTCCGCCCGCCTCTGCCCCGCTGGGGGGCCCCGCAGCGCGACGGACCGAGCCCGGCAGCCAATAGGAACCGGCCCCGCCCCAGCCCTCCGGCCAATCAGCGCGCGGGAAGGCGTCGCGCGCGCGGGTCCGGCCGGGAAAGTGGCGCCGCTCGCTGAGGGTTCCGGGGCGCTTTGGGTCCCAACGGGGAGAGGGAGGATTCCAGGGATTCCCGTTCGGAGTCGGGAAAACCCCCACCCCGGGAGCCGGGGCAGCTCTCCGCGGGATCGCCGAATAGCTGGGGTCGGAGGTTACCTGTGAGGGTCATCCAGTCAGCCCCCCATGTGCAGGCAGGGTCACCTGGAGCAGGTGATGCAGGAGCACGTCCCGGTGGGGTTGGGATGACTCCAGAGGCTCCACGCCCTCCCCGGGCAGCTGTTCCAGCGCTCTGCCACCTCCATGGGAAGAGGCTCTTCCTCACACGGAGGTGGAACTTGTTGTGTTTCAGTTCATGGCACAGGATGCCCAGGGTTTCCCCATCCTGGAACCGTCCAAGGCCAGGTTGGAGCATCCTGGTCCATTGGAAGGTGTCCCTGCCCATGGCAGGGGGGTGGGACTGGATGACCTTTAAGGTCCCTTCCAACCCAAACCATTCTGAGTTAATTTTTGGCGCCTCCAGGACAGTTCCTTGCCCAAATAAGAGCCCTTACAACGAGAACCCACCAAGCTGGACACAAACCCCAGCAATTCCCACCACGAGCTAATGCCACAAATTCCCTTTACTCAGCAACCAGGAGATGGATTGAAATGACAGTTTAAATTAAACAAATCTACACTGACTGTCACATCTGCTGTCCTGGGCTCTTTTTTTGTGGCACAGAATGGAGGCACAGTTCTCAGAGTTTGCTTTGGCACAGGCAAATGTCTTATTAAAAACAAAAGGGGTTGAACAAAACATGCCCCAGAGCGTGCTGGGCACAATGGTTCCTGTCACTCCTGGCACACTCAGTGGCTCTGCCCTCGATGTGAGTGGGGAGCACGTGCCCAGACAAAGAGAATTACAAAGAGAACCTGGCTGTGATGCTTTTTCAAATGAAAGCACGGGGTAAGAGGTGAATAATCTCACCTCAAAGAAGGGCTGGCCGAGTTTTTTGCTTCATCTCTCTTTTGTTTCCTGCAAAGGTTGGTTTGTTTTCAATGCAGTTCCTTTGCAATCAGCACAGAGAGCACCTGGACTGACTGAACACCTGAGTTACCTCCTGCAAGGGAAGAATATTGGGGGATTATTCAGGATGTTGGTTCATCTCTGCCCTAGTGATACAGACACAGCCCTTGCCAGCTGCTGCTCTTGGGGGTTTTTATTTCCTCTGAAGGAAAAGAGTAATTACAATTAAAAAAAACCACCAAAAAACCAGAAAGGCTGATCACGTGACAACCCAAATTAATCTCCAGGCCAATGCTGGGGGAAGCACAGGGATTACAAGGAGGGAAGGATCTTTCCTAATGGCCCCACGAGCTGGCAGCAGACTCCACGAGGAGGAATATTGAATTAGGAGGAACATGCTGGCGCCAGCCTTGCCCTGCTCCTGTAAGATGAGCACAAGTGCTGCACATCAGCCCCCTGTGCTTGTGCAAAGAGCACTCCAGAGATCCTCTGCCTCAGCACGGCCTGCCCTCCCTCTCCTGACAGGGAAAATGCTCCCTGGCAGTGACTAAAGGGGAGTTTAAAGGTTTAGCTGTGCCCTGTGGTTCAGACACCACACAAACGGCCTCGCCGCCCACGCAGGAGTGGCTGTGGCAGCTCTGGCCAACATTGCTTTCAATCTGGGCCCAGCAGCAGTGTAAAACAGGTCCTTTCCTGGCTGCTGTTCCCTCTCCTGCTGCCTCCCTGCAGGACAAACCCAGCCCTTCCCAAAGGGGACCCCTCCCGAGGAACGTGTGGGTTTGCTGGTGGACACTCTTGCCAGTCCCACGAGCATTCTGTCCCTGGCTGAAGGTGATCCCCCTCCCTGCAGGTGCCTGTGGGTTCCAGGCAAAGCCCTGCTGGGTTCCCAGAGTCCAAAGGGACAGTTTTCATTACACAAAGCACAATCTGTGGGGTCCCAGAGAGGCAGAGCTGCTGTCCAAGCGAGGTCCCCTGTGCGTGTCTCCAGCAGCTCGTGGGTGTCTCACACTCCACAAGAGAAGATCCTGTTGTCCCAAGCCTTGTTTTCCCAAGAAATGGCTCATCCCTGCAGGACTTGCCACCCTCTCGCTTCCAGCCAAGGTTTTTCTGTCCCCAAACCTGGGATTTCACCCGTGAAATGTCAGGTTGGACAGGAAGGAGCCTCTCTGGGAAGGATCCACACTGACCATGCAAATGGGAGCGAAACCCAGACCCAGGGATTTGCATTTAAGCAAATCCCAAGTGAGGCATCGTGGAGAGACACCCCTGAACTGGAGAAAACCCATTTCCTCCAGCTTTCCCAGCTGGAAGTTTACCAGGGGAACATGAGCACAGGCTTCACTCTGCCCTGGGAGGCTCATGACAGACACAGCCCTGCTCCAAAATCCTGCAGGATCCAAGAGCTGGCGCTTGGCAGCAGCAACAACCATGGAAACAGGTGAGTTGCAGCACCCTTGACTTTTTCACAGGATGCATCCCCATGGAATTAGCAGGGAGAGAACATTCTGTGCTGTTCTTGGGCTCGTATTTTAAAAAGAAATAATCAGAAAGAATTGTCTTGAAATCAACACGTGGCATCTTTGGTGTCCCAAGAATTTAATGGTATCAATTAGCACGTTCTGTCTTCTCTAAGCTGAATTTATATTCCTCCACAGTGCGATGTTTTTCAAAAGGCAGTTAGATCAAAGTGATGTGAAATATGATTCAATTTGCCTGAAAATTATATAAACTCGGGCCCAAATTAGCATTTTCTTCCACAATGCTGCCAGTAGCAGAGTTATCTGAAGTTTTAATAGCTCAGCATCAGATGCTGCTGAATAATTCACTGAAAGCAACAGGTTTGAGTTATGTGAGGCTGGAGTGAAAACTTAAAAACAAGGCTAAGGGGCAGAGCCATTGCATGGCTTAATTAGAAATCAGTGTGCAGATTCATGCATTTCTGGCCACTTCAGGTACTCACTGTTTGATGTGGGACTCAGAGTTCACCTCTGTTTTTGGGGCCCTGCCCCTTGAATGTGTTAACCTTGTTCCTAGCCTTGGTTCTGGTTAGCACTCAAACACCAAAAAACAAGCTGTAATTGCCCAAAACTGCAATTCCTCTGGCCCAACAGCCAACATTTGGGGTAACCCCAAGCCAGCACGGTGTTGTTTAAACCCTCTGCTCTTCCCTTTCCACTCCCTCCCTGTGTTTCCCGTGTCTGTGCACCTGGGGACACAAAACCACAGGAAAGAAAGGGATGAACGAGGCCAAATGACACATCCTGGAAAAGCAGAAGAAGGGCCAAATGATAAATTTTTAGAGATCAAACACACCAGCTGCGGGATGGCAGCTTGTGTTCCCTCGGGAGAACGTGGCTGTGTGTTTTCCAAGGGATTAACTTCAAAGTTAAGTTGTGGTTTTTTTTTTTTTTTCCTCCCCAGAAGATTTCAATAAAAGCCAGTAGGGAAACCCCTCCCTGGCCCCACAGGTGGGAGCTCTGTGTTCAGGCAAAACAAAAGCCCAAAACCTTCAGAAAGCCACAAAAGACCTGCATGAAAGCCATGTGGCACTCAACGTGGGAACACAGGTTAGGGCACCTCAATCTCCCTGTGTAGATGAGCAGCCCTCACTGCTGAGCTCCATTTTTGTATTAATAACTGCAGTTTCTCCTTCCTGACTTGCTATCTAGATGTGATGAATTTGCTCCTTCTGCAACAACCTCTTCCAGCTGCTCTGGGCTCCCCCCTGAGCTCCCTAACGCTCATTTCCCCCCCTCAGTCCCCACAGATTTTGGCAAACGTGTGTACCAAGGAGTGAGGGTGAAACACACGGTCAAGGATCTTCTGGCTGAGAAACGCTCCAGGCAGAGCAGTGGCTCCCACTTCAGCGTAAGTCACTCCCTCTCCACCACGTTTTTAACCTCCAAAAAAATCATGCTATCCCACTCTCTGCTTTAAAGAGCACTTTGGTAGAGTTCAGGGTCCCTCCAGTGCTGGCAGGGAATAGCGAAAACATTTGCAACACCAGTGCTTGTCCCAGAACATCACTGACGGCTCCTCGATTTTTTTCCATCAGTGATCTAATGCCCAAAAGTGGTTTTTTCTTCCTATTTGGAGCATATCAGTAATGCCAAATTTCTCATTCCTTTCACATCCTGCATGGGACACCTCTCCAAGTCGACTTCCTTTCCCCCTCGCTCCAAGCTGCACTCGAACCAGTCAGTGCCACAAAAATAGCTGTTCTTCCCCGAATGTTGTGCTCCTTCCAGCTCCTCCCTGGCACACCAGAGCGTGCCAGGGGAGATGCAGTGATGCTATGGGCTGGCAGCAGGCCAAGCAGCAGCTTGCAGGAGATGATCTCTTCCTAAAGTGGTTCTATAGCAACAGGAAGCCCCAGTCAGGCTCTCATACACTACACTGTTTTTTTTTTTTCCCTCAATTGCCAGCCAGCAAAGCAACGCTGTCCCCAGGAGAGGATACAACATTGCAGTGCCAGCACGTGGCATCCAGTGGCACGACCATCTCCTCCCTGGGTGCTCCCAAGACTCACCTATAAGGAGCAGCAGCTCCTCACTTGCATTCCCTGGGATCAGCAGGGCTTGGGCAGATAAGGGGGTGCAGCCAAGCTGCTGAAACTGCACCCTGGAAGGAAAGAGTGAGAGCAGAAACCCAGATTACTGGCAGCAGAAGACACATTTTTATGGCAGATAGCTGAACACCCCTTTGTGTGTTTGTGATGCTCTGGGATTTAGCTGCATCTTGTGTTCGAGCACAAGCTTTGCTTTCCCCTTCCCCCCCCAAAAAAAAAAAAATCCCTCAGCCTTTGTGGGGCAAGGGGAGGTCTCTGGAGGAGGGAAGATGAGGGCTCAGCAGAGATGAGCTGCTGGGCTGATTACTGAGGCAGCACAACAGCAAGAATTCCACGGCAGCCAGGCCCTGCACACGTCAAACGACAGGAAATCACTGAATATGCTGAGCTGGGAGACACCCACGAGGATCAGGGCACACTGTGATGAAAACCACGCAAAATCTGGGATTCTACACCGGCTGCAGGGCAGAAGGGCTTGGGCATGGTCTTCAGGGAGGGTCCCACTTTTCCCTTGCACAGGTACGAGCTCCCAGTTACCCTCTGCATGACGACACCCTGACCATGTGCAAGGCAGGCTGAGACCCAGCTTATCAGCAGCTCAGCGTGCTGGGAGTGCCCAGGGGATGCTGGACAGACACACTGATGAGCTGCAGAGCATCCAGCCCCACGGAAGGGAAGCAGTGCAGGCAGGAAATGAACTAATGGGTTTCAATTAAGCCAAACCTTTCATTGCCCGATAAGGAGAGCGAGGAGAGGAATGAAATGCAGGTCTCTGCAAGCACGTGGTGCCTGCCCTGGTGGAGAGCTGCAGCAGAGGCTCTTGCAGCTGAATTCAGGCAGCAAAGCCCTGGCAGCTCTGTGACCACCCATCGTAGGTGTGTGCACACAGTCAGGCAGCTTCATGATCAAAGATTAACTGAGGCTCTGATAATTGGGAATGCTCCGTACTAGAGGCTGGCAGCTGTGCCAAGGGCCCTCCTGTCCCATCCCAGCTCCCATCCCTGCAGCCCTCTGTCCTTTAAGGCAGGATCTGTGCCACCTGCACCCCCCAGCACAACCTTTTCCTCCCGAGGTGACGTGGATGCTGAGAGGGGGGTGTCTGCTGCACCACCAGAGAGGATCCTCACTGAGGATCTGCAGCCAAAAATGGCCCAGCTGGAGACTGGTGCAAGCCCTGCCCCTGTGACATGAACACTCTTCTTCATCCACAAGCCAAGGGGCTCCTTCCTGCCCCCTCCTGTACCCTCTGCAGCCCGTGTGACCTGTGCTGGCTCACAGCTCATTTTCATGACGGAGCAGGGGGCAGCTGCAAACCTCCCTCGGCAGCAGAAGGAAGTCCCAGCCCTGGCAAATTTTAATTCAAATCTAAACCTCTAAATTTGGTTGCCTGCCACAGCAGGAACCTCCTGTTTGCACTATGCAAACTGAAAATAGCCTGTCCCCAGCACTGGCCAGGGGACAGTTGAAATAAATGCAGCCACGGGCTCCCTGTTTCTGTTTTGTGGGTTTAGAGGTCCCAGAACTCAATGAAACCCCAGGAATGAGCTCTGCTCCAGAGCAGCAGATGCCTTTGCTTTGGAGGGAATTAGGCACTGTGAGCACCAGGGTCACTCAGGGCTAATTCTCCCTTCCCTGGGGACCAAGAGGAGATTATCATTATGATCAGGGTTGCTGCAGGACCCGAGAAGGAATTAGAAATAACTGCCTTTACACACAGCCTGCTTGTGCTGTGAGGAGGAGCCAGGTGAAGCAGCACAGGTGGGCAGAGCCAGGACTCAGAATCTGCCCATTTTGACCAGTCAAGGGCTCAAATCCCACTTTACTGAGACCTGCTTTGTGCCAACACCAAAGTGAGTGCTCAGCATTCTGCCTGCATTAAAGGACTCTGCAGTGCACCAGAGAGAAGCCATTTATCTTGATACTTCTCCTGTTATCAGCTCTACTCAAGACCTCCACAATCTCTTCTTAGCCTACATCTTCTAATGCCTCAGAGGCCCCAGGCTTGGAGTCATGTAGTTAAGCCCTTCACAGCACCAAGGCTCAAAGGGTGCATCTGAGTTATGCCAAACCTTCCCAAACTACGTGTTCAAAGAGCCACCTCCCACTGGAAAGGCAATTTTTTTAACCTACCTTTGTCTTTTTTTTGCAGGGCAGCACCAGCACACCACAGTCAGCCTTTGTCCAAATGCCAGGTGAGGTTTTTCCTGCACTGATAAATAACCTTCCATACAGGTTGGGTAGTTGACACAGCCCTGTCTGTTCTCCTCCATAGGACATGAATAAGCAAAGGAGCCCTAGAGCAGGGCCACCCCTCAGAGAGAGCCCAGGAGGAAAGTAATTACAAGAGTTAAAACAGGGACAGCAATAATCTGGTATACAATTCCCAAAGAGAGGAGAGAGAGAGATAATTAAAGCAGTTCCCACCTCTTTCGGTAGAGGAGCCATCCTTCTTTTCTTTCTGCATCTTCCAGTTTTCTCTGGAGCAGAAGAAAGAAAGTACAAAATCAGGAGCTGACCTGTTTCATCCCTTGAGCTCTTGGGCAGGGAAAGGGGAGTGAGGCTGGAACCTCCTCCCCAGGGGCCGTGGCAGAACAAGGGAAAAGCAGAGGCTGACAAAACTGACCTCAATCTCCCCGTTTAAAAAGGAGGGCTCCTATTTAAAGCTTCCCAGATGGAGGTCAGCAGCTGGACCAGGGCAGGCTGGGGTGCTAAAAGCACTTGGGCTCCCACACAGCTGCTTCAAGGCAGGATTGGTTCTTGCTCTGGGGGATGCTGGAGGGAAAAGGGCTCAGGTTTGCACCCACAGGGGTGTCCATGGCTCTGTGGTTCCCAGGTGCTGCTGTCACAGCTCCCCTTTGTCCCACCTGTTCTCTGCCCACCACAGGCTCACCTCCCACCGGTTACTACGGAGTCAGGAGACCCTTCCCAGCCGAGCTGGATCTCCACAACACCAAGCCATTTGTCAGTGATGTCTACTCGTCCCCTCTGGGCTCCAAGCCCTTCTCCTGTGATTCCTCTGCCTCTCAGGGCTACCCAGCCCTCCTGGACCCGTATCTCACCGACCAGTACGGGGATTGCCGTGCTCCCCACCTCAATCCTGCTGCCAGCTCCTTCTTCAGCCCTCCTGCCGTGCCCCCTCTCCTGCCCTCCTTCCCCAGTGACACGGGACACTTCCTGCTAGTGAGTGAGTCTGTGGTTCTGTCCCCCAATAAAAGATCACCCAGTTTAAACCCCGGGGTTAACTCTGGGGGGCTCATGTGGGAAGGACGTGGCTGATACAGGAGGCAGCACAGCAGAGCCCCCAGCAGATGGGGCAGGGCTGTGGGGGAAGGTTCCTTATCTTTGTTCCCATCTAATTTTCCCTTCTTCTGGTGAGAGACCAACCTTCCCTGCTCCCCAAAGCAACTACTGCGTTAAGCTCCTTAAATCTCTAGAAACATCCTTTGATAGCTCCAGCCTATCCCCCATCCCTGCTGCTTCCCAGGAGCCAGCTCCTGTCACACCCCCAGGGCAGAGCTCCTGGACCCTGCAGGATCAGGGCTGCTCAGTCCCACTGGGATCCTATTCCAGGCCTTGATACTTCTCGAGTATCATCCGATGGACAGGACAGAGGTTTCTGTTCAACAGTTTTAACACCAAATGCTGCTCCAGAGCAGCAGAAACCCTTGTGGAACAGGCTCCCCAGGGCAGTGGGCACAGCCCCAAGGCTGCCAGAGCTCCAGGAGGGTTTGGATGATCCTCTGGGACACAGGATGTGACTCCTGGGGACGGTCCTGTGCAGGGCTGAGGGTTGGACTCAATGATCCTTGTGGGTCCCCTTCCAGCTCAGCATGTTCTGTGATTCTGAGCGTTGGGGATAGAAACGCCGTTACCTCCAGGACAAGCTTTTGTTCCTAAGGGTCTTTCTTGCCTTTTCTCCCTGCTTCCCTGCAGAGAGAGCCCTGGGAGCAGAGCTCACCCGACAGCCTGGGCCCGTCGGACGCTGCGTGCTCAGACCCCCTGCAGGCGCTGCCTCCCGGCTCCAGCTGCCTCTCCCCGCCTGAACCCGCAGGTGTCTCCCCGTTCCGGGGCTCAGGTTGGACCCCAGCCATCCCTGGAGCCCAGCCCTACCCTCTGCAGCCTCTGGAAGATGCCCACTGCTCCCCCAGCTCACCCTACGCCTTCTCACCGTTCGCAGCCGAGCCGCCCTCCAGGATGAGCCACCTCTGCCCAGAGCAGCCCTCGGAGAGCCCACACCTCCAGGAGAGCCCTGCCTGGGCCAAAGAGGATGAAAGTGCCCTCTGGGGGCCTTATGAAGGCCGGAGAACTTACTGATGGGAGAGAAGAGCTGGAGGGAAAAGAAACAAATGGACGGTTATTGAAGCAAATTAATGATTTTTCTGCTCCTTCCTAAACCTCCAAACAGGGGGTGCTGATGCTTTGTGCTCTGTTTAGAAATACAGTCGCTTGGAAATACCAAGTGGTGCCTTCTAGTGCCTTATGAGGGTCATTGCTCACAGTCCTGCTGGGCTACAGGTAAAAATATCTGCACCTCATGGGCCTTTCCTACACACAAGGATCTCGGGCACTTCCCAGGGGGCTCCTCCAGCCGTAAGGATTTAATGGTTCTCAGGGTGCTGGCCTCACCTGCAGGGCACAAAACACACCCTCCCCTCGAGGAGAACCAGAGCTGTCCCCTCTTTGGCTCCACCAAATCCACACGCTCCTGGTGTCCGTGGCAGGAGGGCAGGCAGCTCCCAGCATCCAGGCGGGCTGCCACACCGGGAACGGGACTGGTTTCCAGTCCCAGTTTGCCAGTCCGGGCCCCGTGGCCACTAGAGGTAGCTCTGCACACACAAACGCACCGAGGAGCCCCGCGCAACCCTCGCAGATGCGGCAGATCCCGACTTGGGTTTTGTCCCTGGAGGGGGCCACCCCATATGCCCCATCTCGCCCCCAGCCTGGCACCCACAGCAGCAGCACCAAAAGCCTCTCTGAGGGTGAACAGGAGCATTCCAACACCTTGGAATAAGCAGTGATGAGATGCCTTAAAGCTCTCCTTGCCTTTTCTCCTCGAATCCTGGGGATAATGGGGCTTTTGGAGCCTTCACAGCACCTTCCAGGGGTCATAAATGGCACATAAATGGGCTCAGAGCATCTCCCCATGCCATGGTTGTGCCCTCCTTTCTGCTGGTGGGACAGGGAAAGCTCAGCCAAGGGGAAGAGCCCTCAGCCAGGGCTGCTCCACACCCACGGGGCAAGGTGAGCCCAGTTACTCCCAGTCTGGTCTGTGGGCACCACAGGCTCCCATGAGCAGAGGTGTGGAGCATCCCAGGGTGACCCCTGCTCAGCCAGAGCTGCTCCCCTGACCATGGGACAGGGTAAGCCAAGGAGCCCCAGAGCTTCTCAGGGTGTGTGCAGGTCTCCCTGCCCCACAGCCAGCCCTTGTGCCCCCAAACCTGAGTCCTGCAGGAGCCCAGAGCCTTGTTCCACCCCACAGCTGCCCCCAGTGCCAGGCTGAGTCACAGTGACCACCTCTTATCTCAGCTGCTCCTTCCTCAGGGGCTTTCCATGGACAGGGGCACCAGGTCAGCCTGGCTCTGCTGCATCGGGCTCTGAGGGAGAGAAGCAGGGACAGAAGGTTTTTGAGCTGTCTCAGAAGTGTTTGACCCACTCTGGCCTTCAGCTCTTAACCAAGGCAGGGTCTCTGTGAGCCTGGAGCTGCTCCCAAACCCAGGACGTGCAGAACACCCCAAACACAGGTGCCTGGTGTTTCCTTGAGGCACAAGCTCTGTCAGGGAGAATGGCCTCCCTGCTGGGCTCACTCCCCACAGAACTCGAGTGTATTTGTTCAGCTTAAAGAAAAAGCAAAGACTGGGCTGTGACAGCAGCCAGGCTGAGCTGCTGGTAGATCATTAACAGCCTGGCCTGCTCTCTGCCTCAGCCAGAGCTTCCCTGAGCACTGCAGGGACTGTGGTCCCCAGGGAAAAGCTCAAACTCAACCTAAAAACCCCAACCACGTCAGTGTTGTGCAGTTTATCCAAAAGACCTGTCATCCTACACACACTGAACCCCCCCACCTGCAGCTCCCAGGGCAGGCCAGTGCTGAGGCACGTGAAAGAGAGAGGCCAATCTGTGCAGCAAAAGCAAAGGCTCTGAATTAGGGGAAACCACAAATAAACTCCAAAGTGAGCCCAGCACCCGGGCTGAGGGAAGGAATGCCGTGGCAAGAAGTGGGGTTCAGGTACCTTCAGCTACCTGGGTACCCAGAGTAGCCTCTTTGTCACACCCCGCCCGCCCCGCTGCCATTTTGGCCCCAAACCCTCAGCATTTAGCCTTAAAATGTGCAAAAATGTGCAAAAAAGCAGCTCAGTCCCTCGCAGAGCCCTCTCTGCAGGTAGCAAATGAAATATGAGAGGGTTGGAGCCCAGCCTGTGCATCTGAGGGCAAAACACTTGAGCTGGTTTTGAGGCATCTGCTTCATTCTGGGAAAGATGGGTAAAACCCTGCAAATGTCCCAAAAGCAAAGGGTGGGGAGGGTGCCCCCACTGAATCTTATTCCCTCAGACCCTCTGCTAGATGGGGATGTGCTCGGTTTCACAAAAAGATAGCCCATTTTGTGGAGCCTTTGAATATTCAAATTGAAAGTATCGCGCAATCATTGATTGTCAAATCATTGGTTTCTAGAGGTTTTAAATACTTGGCATTAGGAGAGAAAAACTCAAACTTATACCCGTAGGGATAAAACAATAATATTGTCGGGATCCACCTGCCACTGGCACCGGACGGGCAGGTCCCTTCACCCCCAGATTTCGAGCCCGTTCTCCTCTTGCCCCCTTGGGCAGCTCTGGGGCCGGGGCCGGGGCCACCGCGGCTGCAGCAGCGGGTGCCTGGCAGGGTGCTGCCCGTTCCAGCCCAGGATGTCCGGTAAGCCCCGCTCTGCCCCCCACACCTCTCTGTCCCCCGACACCCCGTTTTGGGGCCGTTTCGGGGTTCGCCGGGGTCATTCCGCGAAGCGAGGCGATGCCGCCCTGCCAAGGCAGGAGGGAGCGGGGAGGGCGGGGAGCAGGGAGGGAGGAGGCAGGGGAAGGATCGGCTCCTGCCCGCCCGGCTGCCAGCGGGGCCGGCTCGGGGCACGGCGGGGACCGCGGGCAGAGCCGTCGGGGGGAAACGCGGCTCGCCCATCGCCGGCGCTGCCGCCGCGATCCCCGCGGAGGGAATGGGAGAGGCGGACCCGCACCCCGGCGTGCCCTGCCCTGGGCACGCTGCTCT
>NW_020956168.1:137668-192804 GCF_003031625.1 Empidonax traillii | reverse complement strand
ACCACCCCCTCCCTTGGCCCCCAGCCCATCTCCCTGCCCCTTCCATGCCCAGCCTGCCCAGTGCCCATGGCAGCCCTGCCCTGGGTGCTTCTCCTGCAGGCAGGTGCCTCAGGCTGCCACAAAAGCAAGATCCTGGGGGTATAAATGCTCTGCCATGAGAGCTGCTGTCTCAGAGCCCTCTCAGGCTGCAGGCAGGCCTGGTAATGAGAGTGTTCTCCTAAAATCCAAGGACCCTGGGCACCCCTCAGCCCTGGGAGAGGTTGTGGCAGAAGGGAACAGTGCCCACAGGGTGGGATCTCCTGGGGGGGTGAGGGCAGAACCTGCAAATCCAGCCCTGTCCTCCTGCCAGGATCCCCATGCAGCTGGTGGTGACTGCCTGGGACAGTGTGCTGTTCCCCATCCAGAGGTGGCACTGGAAGGCCAGCCTTAGCTCTGGCACTCCTGTTCCTTCAGGGCTCTCTGCTGCCTGCTCTGGCTTTTTCTGGGGTATAGAGAATGGCCTGGGCTTGTTGCCCCTTTGCCATGTGATTTGGATTAAAACAACAGCAGAAACTCAGGAGAGAAACAACTGCCCCAGGTTTAAGTATTTCACCATGAGCACAGCAAGTGATTTTTCAGAATAACTAAATTCTTTGCCATTCCTTCAACTGGTGGTGCCTGGTCATTGCTGATTGTTTTCAGCTGGATTAAAGGCATCCTAAATGCTTGTTTGGAGTCAAGGGGAGTTGTACATGACCAAAATAAAGGGATAATCTAGGCTTTGCAAGAAGTGATTCATGAAAGCAGTCATTTTATTTGTGTTTTGTTTAGCTCTCTGAATAACTACCCACATATTTCCATTGTTTTATTCCTGGTCTTCCTCTGCCAGATGAAGCGCTTCCCACATTTATTTTCAGGTCCTGAGAGAGGCAAATATGTTAGGAATTTAAATGAATTCAACAGCAGCACCAGATGGAGCTTGGTATTAGGGAAGCTGGAGGGAGGGGAGGGGGAAGAAGGAGACAGAGAAGAATAAAACATGTGTGGCTACTAAATATTATCAACTCCAACTTTTCCATAAGTGTCTGCTTGTCACAGACTTGAATAACAGGTCTTCAAAAGGGCTATAAACTGTGATTGCAGGTGGCTAAGCAGTGACCAGTTAATCATGGTAACTCTACACTGAAGTCATGCTGGATTTGCTGCTTGCTCTCCCTTCCTGTAAAGTGTTTTTCCACAAACTCTTTCAGGAAAGCCCAAGGTGTATCAGGGTGTCAGAGTAAAGATTACAGTGAAGGAGTTACTGCAGCAGAGAAGAGCACGACAGGCAGCAACCGGTTCAGCAGTGAGTAAAAATGTTTTGTTGTTTGCTGTGTCTCTTTGTTTATTTATATTTATTATTATTATTATTTTGCCAAGTCTGTAATCTCTGGGCCCAAAGGGCTACCGAAGTCTGAATGTACCAGGCTGATGAGGATGGGGGGAAAAAAACATCCAGCCAGTGATCTAAAGGGGTGAGAATCTGTGCAGAGAGGAAGCAGAGCTGGTGCTCCAGGAGCATCCCTGAGTCTGGGATGGAAGGCTCAGCTTCCAGAGGAGGGGCTGGAGCTCTGTGTGTGCTCACACTCTCTCACTCACTCATCCAGCCACTCCAGGGATTTGCATAAAGAGGCTGGTAAATCATTATTTCTTCCTGGTTCGTGACTCTCCAGCCCCGGAAGGCTTTCAGATTTCAGCTCGCTGTGCCTCGTTGCAGCTGAGTGCACAAAAAGCAGCTCAGGCACAGGCACAGGGGGCTGGGGGAGCAGTGCACAGAACTGCCAGGCTTTGGAGAGGCTGGGTCACTCCTCCCCTGCAGCAGCAGCAGCAGCCTCTGCATCACCGGGCTGAGCTGAACCGGTTTTCACTTCCCACCACCAGCTGGCACAACACCTGTGGAGCCCACACAGGAAAAAGTGAGCAGTGGCAGAGCAGGGGGGGTTACCTTGGTGACCTGCACAAGGTGTGTGTGCAGCCCCGGAGAGGAAAACCCCAGAGGTTCGCCTTGTTGCACATCTGCAGCCAGAGAGGTGAGGGGTGGTCAGTCCTGCAGGCACTCCCAGCCCAGAACAGCCACTGCCTCATGAATTAAAGGCACGGGGTGTGCTGGGAAGTTGTTGCCAGGGGAATGAGCTGCTGACTCAAGAGCATGTGGAATAAAGGAAATGAATTGGAAGCCTGTATGAATTAAAACTGAGAGGAAAAAAAAAACCCAAACCAAACCAACCCAACGACAGTATTTGTATTTGCAGAGTGAAATCCTGGTCCCAAACAAGCATCAAAACTCCCGTTGCTTTTGGGGTGGATTTCTTCCTTCCAGCAGGTCAGGTTCCTAGAAATGGGTGATCTGTCCACTCCAGCTTCCAATATCCTTAAAAAAACGAGGCTGCCCATTTTCACAGAGCACAGTTGGGGTGGGGAGCAGAGCTGGTGCTCAAACCACATCAGCACCAAGCACAGCAATCCACTCTGATGCCCAGCCACGGGGACACCTGCAGTTGCCATTAGTTAATGACTCATTCTCAGCACTATTCATCCCTAGGAATTCTTTGGGATCCTTCCACTGTGGAATTCAAGGTCCTGGAAATGAACACACATTCCTTTCAAGGCATTAGTTTTAATACAAGTCAGTCTTCAAAGCAAACCTCTGTTGGGTCAGTGATGCAGCAGATCACACCAGCACGGTGCTGGTTCAAGGGCTTTACACCAGCCTGAAGTTGTGCTTCTCCCATGCTGCTACAGGAAAAAAAATCATATTATGCACATCAATCTAATGTTCTGTCAGGTTTCCCAAGTGGAAATGAGGGAAATAAGGTTTACAGGAATAGGTTACACCGAAATCCAGACTTACCTCACTCTCCTCTGTGTCCTTCCCTTCCTCTCTCCTTGCCCAGGTTTCCTGGGGCAGCAGCAGCAGCAGCATCCAGTTTCCAGACTCTGTGTCTCCGCCTCACCCAGGTCGGTACAAAGCCCGTGCACGTGTCCCTTCCCGCTCCCTTCCCAGTTTTCCCACAGCCCAGAGCGCTCCCAGCCCTCGCCTGAGTCAGGCACTGCCTGCAGTGCAGCCAATCAGCACCTGAAGGGAGCCCGTGAAATGCAGATGAGGTGCACATTCACCCCCTCGGGAGCACACTCACACGCTCTCTTCTGTCCAGGTTGTTTTTCCCCACAGCAAGCACCAAGATCCCCTTCAGGAAGGGATGCTCATCCCCCCAGGGAATGACACTGCTGGCATCACCTGCTCCGGGCTGTGCTCTGCGGGTTGGACTGGACACCCAGGGTCAGGTTGCCCTTGGCTGACTCCTGTTCTGTTCTCTCTCTCCTGGCAGCGTCCAGAGGAGTGTCAGGTTCTCAACAACACAAAGAGTTCCCTCCTCCTGCATGTGAATATCCAAGGGAAGGGGAAAGGGGTGGGGGAGCAGCCCTTTGGGCTCACAGGTCCTTCAGTTATTCCTCCAACCAAAGCCCAGAGACCGAAAAGGTCGGGCAGAGACTATAAAGGTTGCTTCTGTTAATAAGGAAATGTAAGACACACCAAAAGCCTGTTCAGGCTGGAAAGTCTCCACCAGTTTATGTATTTTGGGTGCTTCCCACTTCCTCCCCACATCCAGCCAAACACTGCCACCTTGGACCTGCAGGTGCAGCTCCACTGCCCTCAGACCTGTGCCCTTCACGTGGACAGGGCTTTGCTTTTAACCATGTTTAAACACAGGGTGAAAAGACAACAATGCTGAAAAGCCAGACCTGCCGTGAGCTTTCCAGGAACTCACACCTCGGCCAGTAACACTGTGTGGAAGCAGTGCCCACGTTATCCCTGGCCTGCTGCATTTGGTCTGCTCAGAACTTCATCCTCTGTCTGGCTGTTTGGAGGATAAAGAGAGCAAATTATCCTCCTGTGATCCCCTTCTTTCTGCAGATGTGGCTGCCTCTCAGATGAGAGCTCTGAAACCTGGCCTGGGGCAAAACCTGCCCTCTGTGACACCGAGTAACCTGCTCCTGTCTGCTCTCCCTTCTCTCCCAGCCCCTTTTGATGCAGAGCCCATCTCTTCTGTTCCCAACTGCTGTCCATCCTGGCAGTTTTCCAACTGCCTCTCCTGTGAGGAAAGCCCCAGCTACTTGGAGCAGCTGATAGATTCCTGTCTGCAGTCGGATGTGCCCTCGGAGCCAGCCTGCAGTGCTTTCCAGCCATCACACTACACCCCAGACACCTTCCAGCCAGTGCCTCTCTGCTTTAACCAGGGCCTGGTAAGCTTTGTGTCCCAGGGGAGCAGCCACAGGGGGAGGTGGGGAAGGGAGTCACGTCCTGGGGCAGAGCAGCAGCCAACTGATTTGGGAATCTGGCTGCTTTTAGGGGATACAGTGACCCAGGCTGCTTGTGTGGGCTCTGAAGGGTTTCCCAGAGGACAGGGAGACCCAGACAAGCCAGGACAAGGGATGTTCCCTCTACAGGTCCCTTAGTTTTTCTGCAAAGGATAGCCTAGTTCCTGTCTAACTCACAGGACCTAACCCATGCTAACCATTGCCCTGAGTAGCCAGACCCCCCCGACAAAGGCAATAGCATGAAAGTTCTGCCTTGCTCTCCAAATTTCCCAAACATCCCCCAACGACACCCTGAAATGTCCTTTATTTCTTTCTTCTGTTTTTTTTTTTTCTCTCTCTCTCTCTCTCCCACTCCAGGCTGCCAGCCCTCCCAGCTCAGCTGACCTGTCCAGCTCGCTGAACTCCAGCTGCTGCCCTGCCCAGCTGTCTCCTCTCACCCCGCTGACCCCCAGCCCTCCCCCTGCTCTGGAGCCCCGGCCCTTCAGCTGCCCCGTGGAGGAGTGGGGCTGCCATGCCCCCTGCCCCTACCCCAGCCCTGCCTGCTGCTGCACAGCCTGTGGCTCCCAGCCCTGGGACAGCAGGGTGCCCCAGTGCTTCCCCTGCCCCAGCACGGACTGCCTGGACCACCTGCCCCCCCTGGGCCTGGCCGAGGACTTCTTCAGGAGGGACAGGAGCTGTGACATCTGCTACAGCTAATGGAGGGGGGGGGCTGTGGTTTTACACCTCCACTCTACCCAAATCAGATTAATTGCCCGTGAACTATGCAAAGTCGTGCTGCCTAACACAGCCCAGGTTGTTCTTCACTACTCACACGTTTTTGTACACGATGCTGTCACTACATTAACCCTCCTGTCCTGTAGGGTCACTTTTGTTGCCCTTGTGGTAATCTGGTGGTGTTGTTTTCCTTTTTTTCCTGTCTGTTTTCGTTGATGATGTTGTTGTTGTTGCTGTGTTTTTTTTTTTTTTATAAAGAGATCCGAAGCTGCCTTACCCAGCACACGGTTACACCAGCTCTTTTTGATACAAATAAATCATTTTGTGCACATGCTGAAGCCTGCTCGTTCCTCACACGCTGCATGTCAGTGCTGTCCCCTCGTGCTGATGGTCCAGGGTGCTGCCCCTGTGCTCTCACCAAGGCTGAGGAGCTGCACAATAACTCAGTGACGTGAAAGGGCTCACCTTAACCTTTTCCAGCAGGTGAAAGGTCCGTGTGTGATCCAGAGCCCAGGGAAAGCTGGGAGGTGGATCTGCATCTCCTCACCTGCTGCTTTCTGCTCAGGATGTCCCCGTGACACTTCCCTGGTGGCTCTGGCAGAAAATTGCTGCTTTCCACCCAAGCCCAGGGCCCCTCAGAGCTGCAAAGAGGTGGAATCCGGTGCCAAACATTTTTGGCCGCTGCTTGCCCGTGAGAAGCAGGAGGCTGATGCAGTTTGGCAGCCCCTTGTGGAGCTGGGGCTGTTGATAACAGATTTTTTTCCTCACCTTTCAGCATAATCAACTGAATAGGAGCTAAATGATTTTTAAAAGTAGATAATGGGAAAGTTACACCTGAGTGCTTCCTGTTTCTTGCATAAACCCAGACCTTTCTAAGACTCCCCTCTCGCCTCCTTTTAATAGCACAGGGTGAGGCAGATTACCAAGGCACCAGTTTCTCAGCTGAGCACCCAGACTGGAAAGAAAGAAGCATCTTTCCATATTAAATCCAACAAAAACCAAAAAAAAACCCACCAACCAATCACATCTGTGAAGACAAAGCCATAATTTACCTCCTCTAGACAATTCTGCACTGAACTGAAAAGCTTTCCAGCCCCTTTACCTTATGCAAGGTAACAGGTTTTTTTCTCCAAAACTTGCTTTAAAATGTTTTGACCACTTCAAATAACATCTCCCCTTCTCCCCTACCATTACCTGATTAACCTCAGAGCTTGCCAAAGTGATAAATTCATCAGGTCCCAGAAAACACTCACAAACAGCTGTATCTTTGCAGCAGTTCAAGGCCTGAACCTGGCAGAGCCAAGGGGATGCTCTCAAGAGCAAAGGGCCTGTGAAATGGTAAATAAGCACTCAAGGAGGGCTCATGTTAAGACATCTCACAGCAAGGATAGTAGTATCCTAACTCTACACAACAGCTCCAGCAAGGAAATCAGCTGTTAGAGGCCAGCAAGATATCTTTCACCTCCACATCTAGTAGCCTCAGCTCTGAAATTATCAACCACTCCACTGGGATAGGGATATTTTCAGCAAAATGTTTCTGTGCACCAAGGTCTCCAGGCTCCAACAGCTTCCACTAATTAATTATCACTGCCCTCCATCCCCTGCAGCCTCTTCCTATTGCTCTGCTGCTCCTTCTCCAGTTGTTTTGCAACCTCCCAGCCTGGAATCATGTCTGAGATGCTGTTCCCCAACTCCCTGTCAACAGCTCCAGGCCACACGTGCAGTGCAAGTAAAAGCTTGCTGGCTGTTGACACAACATCTTATTGACACAAGGAAGGAAAAAAACACGACAGAGGCACCATTCAGAGGTTGATTGTGCCTTTTCTGGCTATGAGGAACATATTCTTTCCCTCCTTTATCTTCCCCCTCAAAAATAATAATAAAAAAAAAAGGAGTCAAAGGAAAGTAACTTTGAGAGCTGGCACAGCCCTATTGAAACTCTGGTGTGTCATCAGTCCCTGCCAGGTGAAGCCCTGCCAGCCTTTACAAACAGGTGTTCACACAAAAATGAGGATCATCTCATGCTTACAAAGGCCATGAATAACTCCACAAGTAACCTGCAGTTACAGAGGAAAGAAAAGGTTCTTATTTTCGGGTTCTTTACCAGTTGCACAAAGTATTTGATCTAAAAGTTTGGCTTGCCAGCCGACTGACAGCTTTTCTGTGGTGCCACTCCAGATAATTTGTTGGGAGATAACAAGCCTTTGTTGTTAGCAACTTCTCCAAAGCCACAGGTAGGAAGAGATAAACTGTGCAAAGAAAGGGAAATCACACACTGCCAAGTTGTAGAAGTTACATTCCCCCCTGAAACAGCCATAAAAAATTGAGGGGTTAAATGTGAACTGTTTAAATCAGTGGAACTCACCCTGAGTGCAGAAGACACCTTGGAGGGTTAAAAGGGATTTTCTTATTACACAGACTGGTTGGAAAGGGAAAGGTGTTCTACCTGCAGCAGCCTCCAAGTGTCTGGTGGCTCCAGTTCAAAGCCAACATGGATAACCTGTTGGTTGTGGCTTCAGAGCAGCCCTGTGATGTCTGAGCTTTGGGAATTCAGGCACAGATGTGCCTGGAGAGAGAAGGAATCCCTCCTGTGCCTGTCACGGGCTCTCCCCCCTGCAAACCTCACCTGTCAGCTCTGAGCAACACCAGGGGGATGCTCTGAATGAAGCCACATCCCTCCCCAGGAGGACACTATCCCTGACCTTCTGGAGGTGGTGATGATTCCAGACAACCCCACTGCAGTTACAAGCAGTAACAACAATCACACAGGACTTCAGCCATCCCACAGACGCTTCTAGATGGCAAAAAGCTTTTTCCATGTTCCCTGGTGCATCACATGCCACGTGCTGCTCGTGGTCTGGCAGCTTTGTCGCTGGCAAGTCAAGAAATGGGTATTTTATTGATCATTTTGTCTTGACACACGGTACTAACTCACTGATACAGTTATCCCTCAATCCAGGGCTTGTTATAACATCCTTCAAAGTAAGAAAGCACATGCTTTTGCTGGCCTATGCCCAGGTATATGCAAATTTATGCAAACACATGCAAATACATGGCTGGATTTTTTGTGTGTGTGTGTGTGTGTGTGTCAGGGGATGTTGGCAGGTTTGGAGATGTGATGTAGTGGGAAGCAATAGCAAAACAGCAGAGAGGAGGGCTGGAAAATCCAGATCTCTGCATTTCTTAAGAGCTTTTGTTCGAGTCTGCTAAAGAGTTGTTCAAACACTCCAGGCCCGGGGGACTGACAAGTGCTGCAGAAACTCCCACGCTGCTGAGTCAGGCAGGGGGGGATCAAGGAAGTGCTGCAGTGATTGAAGGGATCTGCCCTTCACTTCACTCTCCTGCCCTGACAGAGGAAACAACTTGGGCAACGTTGAGAAATCAGCAAACTAGGGTTCAGGGGGAGCACTGGGGACGAGACATCCTCTGCCAAAGGGGTGCCAAAGCACGGCTTGGCCTCCCTTCAGGCACCTGCCCCCAGTCTGTGAGCCCAGCAGAGCCACTTCTGCCGGTGATTGCACGGCAATCCACGAATCATTTCACAGAAACACTAAGAAGAACCTATGGAAACTCCCCCTCAGCTGAGAATGGGAGAGAAACGCTCTCTTCCCACCCTGTTTTAAGCCTGCAGGAGCAGGGACCTGTTGGTGAATCATCAGCAGGCTGGAGGTGAAGCCGTTCCACAAATTTCGGGCAGCCTAGGATCTGGCATTTCGGTGGCAGGGAAGGAAGGCAGACGCAACTTTCCCTTTCTTCAGCAAATGCCTGACCTGCCAAAACACGGAGAAGCTCATGAAGTACCATCTCACACTCTTATATACACGGGCATGTGCAACTAAACACGCATCTAAACACACCCAGGAGCCACAGGGAGCTCCAGGAACCTTTTCAGACCTGCAGGCACAAAACCCAGCCCTCCAACCTTGAGGGTGCAGGTGACCAGCAATCACATACCTGGTCCCCAGCTCTCCCAGGGGGAGCCATGTGGATGGGCTGGTCGTTGTCCAGGTTTCGGATGCTGGGGTCTGCCCCGTGGGCCAGGAGCAGCTGGATGATCTCCTTCTGGTTCTTGTCCCTGGGCAGTGCAGCTGCCATGTGCAGGGCTGTGTTGCCATGGGCCTGATGGGTTGGGGATGGGAAAGGAAAAGAGGTTAAAAAGCCTGGAGAAACCTCCTGCTGAGCTGGGCCACCTCCCTCGGGGTTGTCCTTGGAGATTTGTGAAAGGGGAGCTGGATTAGTTACCAGCAGGTGAAGGAAGATCTCTGCTCTGTTTCTCCCATGCAGGAGATTTGGGGATTTAGATTTTCCTCTCTTCTAGAGCACTACAGACTGTAGGGTTTTTAATGCTTGGAGTATAACTAAATAAATAACCCTGCCTCAGCAACACTCCTGATCGCCCTGCAACCCCCTGCTAAATCACACCTCCGTGTGAACAGAGCCCTGAGGAGCTATTTGAGGAAGAGAAGGATGCAACATGCATGTTTAGCCATGGAAATATTTCCCTGGGAAGCACTAAGTTGGATTTGGGGGCTGCTACACACCACACATGGGCTTGACAACAGCAGAGCCAGCTGTGCTCGACACATCCCCACTGCTCCCTCCTCCCAGCACTTGCAAGGGCCAGAAAGTTGCAGAATCCTGAGGTCAAGCACATCCTTGAGCATGGATCGAGTCCAGCTTTCCCAGTAAGAGGGTTTGCATGGGAAGGACAGAGCTGGCTGTGAAGCCAGGCAGGGGGCCAGGATGGGTGGAAAGTGCTGCAATTTGGTGCAGGAAAGCTCTGCTGTCACCAGACCGTGTAGAAATCTGGGCCCTGTCTAGCCAGCTATGACTGGTAACGGTTTAAAATGAGAAAAACCTAATAAACAAATGCATAAGGGGAGGTATTTTTAGTCTGCAAGAGTCTCATTTGGGCAGCTGCTTGTTTTTCTCTCAGAAAGGACCACACATTTTGTCGTGAACTTGGAATGGCTGGGCAGAAGTTGCAGTGTGTGTTGCTATTCCAGCTGTTAAAATGAATACACATGATTTTTCAGGGCCTATTTATAAGGGATACTGAGGCAGAAAATAAAACAGCAAAATCCTAACAGCCCTTCTCAAACAAGGCACATTTTACGAGCCCTGAACAGGCAGATCCTTGTCGATTTTATTATCCCAGAGAGCCAAGGGGTGGTTACGAGCTCTTTACAGGATTTCTCGTTAAAATGGAAACATCTGCATTTGTTTGCTGCACCTTTGTGGCAGGAGCACTTGACAGCTTCCCAATCCAGGCACTGGCTCACAAAACAGGGATCTGACAATGCCTGACCTTGAAGCCTCACGTTGACTTTAACAGGGCTGATGTGAGACCATGTCCAGAGGACCAACGTGTGGGCTCTGGGAATCCTTCAGGTGAAAAAGACCTTTAAGATCTCCATGTTTTGTTTGTTTTCTCATTGTGAAATCCCCAAGGAAGCAGATTTGGAATGAGACAACCACAACAAGCAGTGGGTGAGGCAGGGAAGCCAAAAATACGGACTCCAGGGTGCCTCTGTTTCCTTGTCTTCTTCATACTTGGAAGAGCTAAAAAATCCAGGCTGGGTTATCAGACAACCATTTCTCACTGTCCCAGACAGCTCAGCAGCAAGACTGAAGACTCCAGGTGATGCTATCACAGCAGGGAGCTCTCAGAGGGTTGTGATCAAGAGACAAGGGCAGATTGCCACGGACAAGCCAGCACCTGTCTGCTGTGTCTCCAGAGATAAGAAGGAATGCAGTGGAAAGGCATAAGGCCCTTCACTGGACAGAGACACAAACTCAGCGCCTTTACCCACATGCACAAAGCCAAACATGTTTCCTACAGAAATCTGTAGGGGGAAAAAAAAAGCACTGAAGCTGTCCAGAATCTGCCTGCTAAGTGAGGTGATGGAAAACATCCAATTCCTTCTTGCTAGACAGAAACGTGTGTGTGTGGGAAGAGAATAACGGGAATCTGGAGGACCCCACAGATGTTCTAATGCAGCCTCCCACTGCAGCACAGCTGCCACACTGCTGCCAGCATCTCCCCTGCCTGGAGATGTGCACACAAATCCCCCCCCAGGCTCACCCTGACTCACCTTGCTGTTGACAAAATCCTTGGACTTGAAAGCGTTCAGCTCCAAGAAGTATCTGAGCAGGGAGAGGTTCCCATCCTGGACTGTGTAATGAAGAACTGTCTTGTTGCTTTTCACATCCTATTTAAAAACAGGAGGAAAAAAGAAAAAAAAGAAAAAAACAAAAACAAATAAAATGAGAAATGTTCTGCAGAACATTTCTCATTTTATTTGTTTTTTTTTTTTTTTCTTTCAGGCCAGCTCTGCAGCCAGTGTGGAGCATCCCCTTCCCTTCAGCGACCCCTCTGACTGTCCAGTGTTTGCTTCAGGCTGCAGGACAGGAACCCCAAAAAGCAGCACCCAACTCTGCAACCAGTCACTTGGAAAGCTCCCTCTCCATTCCCACGTTTTGAGAACAGCAAATTCTTCCCCAGGGAGAAGTCAGGGATGACTGAGCCGAGCCCTCACCCTGCTGTAGATGGAGGCCCCGGTGTGCACCAGGAGGTGGATGCAGGACTCCAGCTCCTCTCTCTGCTGCTGGAGGTCTTTGTGCTGCTCCTGGGTGAGGGTCTGGCAGCTCTGCTCCCGGAGCAGGGCGTTGTGGGCCAGCACAGCACAGTGCAGGGGGGTATGGCCTGCAAAAACAAGGATGGGAGGGAGAGAACGACAGCCCAACCAGAAATACTGATGAACAGAGAGCAGGCAGAGCTGGCCTGGAGAGCACCTGCCTCTCTCTGCACGTGTTGTTAAGACACAAGCCCTTCTCTGCTTTCCAGGGTACCACACTGAGTGTGTGGACACTTTTTGGGGCTCTGCAGCATCTGCTCATTTCCAGCTGTGCATTGAATCCCCCCTGAACCACTCCATCCTGTGGCATTGGAGTGCTCAGACACAACTGGCTCCCCCCCAGGCAGTTTCTGAGCCCTCCCAGCCCCAAAACTCAACGAGCAGCAGACAGTGAAATAGCCAATACAGGTTTCCAGGCCACTGTAAAAATATTTGTGCAAAGGTTTTTACCTTCAAAATCCTTCGTTTCTAAGTCAAGAGGGAAACCCAGTGACAGTATAACCTGGAAGCAACAGAGAAATCGAAAATTTTAGGTCAGCAGAACAGTGTCCAAGCCAAAATCTGTCAAAACCAACAAAATTTAAAATAGATATAAAAATAACAATTTTTTAAATAGATATAAAAATAACAATAGATATAAAAATAACAATTTCTCCTTGGCAGGTGCAGCCAAACTTTATCCCCTGAAAGTTCACCAACACTGGCTGCTCTCAGGTGGATTTACTTGCTTTTTGTTTTTAGAGTGTGAGAAGTTAAACTCACAGTTTGTGGAAGCAATGAGGATGCAGAGACTAGAAATGGCCTGCATGGGGACCTGGAGATGAGCATTGCTTGGATTATAAATTTTAAAAGAAAGAGAAAAGAATTTTAGACTTTTTAATGTAAGAAAGTGATAGATTCAATGTGATGAAGCTAAACATATATATTATATATATTGTTTTCTATATTACTATAGATAATTCATTTCTTCCTCTTGATTGAATGAAATAAATTGTTCACGTTACAAGACTAAGAATTTTTGCAGTGCAGTGACTCATCCAGAACTGTGTCAAAGCAGAGAAGGAATCCTGCTGCTGAAAGATGACCCAGAATAGTTGGGGCCTGACTTATCTTCTCATAACAACAATAAAATATATGCAGATCAAATATTGGCAATGTGCTTGATTATTAGAGATTAGATAGTTAATCCATTAGGGAAAAAAAACACAATAAAATAAACAAGCAAACCATAAAGGCTTTCATGGCTTTGACCACACTGAATTTGTGTGAGTTTTCCCTTTTAATGGCAAGGGGAGAAAAAAACAAAACAAAACAAAACATGAAAGAAAAAAGCAGACAAAGAAACCCTGAAATACAAACCACCCCAAGGCACTCTGGGAGGCTTTGTTGGAATCATCTGCATTAAAACATTCTTCCCTCTGAAGGAAACACCTGTTTTCCAAAGAACCCTCCGTGTTACACATTAACTGCCCGCTCAGGGCTTAGCCCAGGGCACGTGCCAGGCAGGGCTAACGAATGCTGGGGATGGAGTGCCAACATGCCAGGCAGCCCCTGGCACCCCATCCCTGAGCCCTGCCCTCAGGTAACCCCAGCAGCAGCCACAAAAATGCCCGTGCTCAGTCCTGGCATCATCAGGGCGGGGATGTTCTAAGAACTCCATTTTATGGCCGATAGTTAAGCATTTAAGACACACGTCTGCTAATCCCTGCTGCGTAATCCCTTCCCAAAATTCCCACAGCGCCTTTTGGAATGTGCTGATTTGCTCCTGGGGGGCTGGCACACGACTCGGGGTGCAGCCCCTGTGTGCAGAGAGACGTGTGGAGCAGCAGGGGAGCAAAGATTCTGCTCATGTAAGTCATGCTTTGAGTGAAACCTGAAAAACACCTCGCTTTGAAGGCTGTGCCTGTGCTGTCCCCTGTCTGCAGGGTCCCATCAGCTGCTTCGAGTCAGCCTCCCCTGCTCACTGACACCTTGCCCTCTAAGGCAGCTGTTCCCAGACACCAGCACCGATATTTTATGGAGGGTGCCAAAGTCACGAAGCTTTCCCCACCTGCAGCACTGGGGCGTAGCCGTACGTGGCAGCGAGGTGCAGGGCTGACTGCCCCTTGTTGTCCACGGCATTGACGTCTGCTCCTGCCTGGATCAGGTCGTGGACGATGGCTGGCTGCCTGGCAGTGACAGCCACCAGCAGAGGCGTCTGAAACGGCAGAGGGACGTGAGGGTCTGGCAGCAGGCGCTGTCACAAAACCAGGGATGGGGGAAGATGAACGGTGGCTGGAATGCCGAGGGTCGTGGCGCCCAGAATGAAGGCAGCTCTCAGGGGGATTTTGAACCCCACGTGGGACCCATGGCGTGGTGGGATGGGGGCACTGCCCAGCTCTTGCCGAACTCCCTCTGGGGTCCTCTGGCCCTGCCTTGGCTGACAACCCAAACCCAGGGTTTTTGGAACAGCAGTTCCATCAGGTGCAGCCCCCCTGGCACCAGTCAGCTGTTCATGAAACCTCCAGCCTCAGAGACTGCTGCCAGGAGACACACATTTTGCTGGACCAGCCTTCTTAGATCACCCTATGAACCACTGGCTGGAGAAAGAAGAGGCTCGTTCTCACCCCACCCAATTTATCTCCTGCCAGAGGCACCTTCGCAAGGCTGAGCAGTGCCAAGCCTTCCCTCTCAGCAACAGAACAGGGTTTACCACTTGTTCCCAGCCATGCAAAGCCCCTGCCCACCCCAACCCTGCTGTTTTCAGGAGGAAGGGGCCCACATTACCTTTCCTCTGTGCTCCCTGGCGTCGAGTCTCCTCAGCGGCTTCAGGCGCTCGGCGGCTGCCAGGGTGTGGACCCTCATACCTTTAGCTGCATAAATATGTAGAATTCTAAGACAGCAAACAGAGACACCGGTCACTGCTTGGCCATGAACGGTTTTACAGGGCAGCACTGCCGTTTTGGGGGTTTTTACGCCCCCTGTTCCACAAATCCACGCCGGGAGCCTCGAAGGGCTTTGACCGTGAAGCTCCCACTCCCACGGAAAGGGCTTCCTACCTCCAACAACTGCAGTGTCCAAGAGCCCTCATGCTGCCTCCTTCCCACTTCAGCACCTTCCTTCGGGTGAGATTCGCCACTGGGAGGTACCTGAGTCCTCCACAACACCCGGTGGGGGGGCCCAGAGTACCACATTGTTATGGATATATCGCTTTTTGGGGTGATACCACCCTGTACGTGTTGGTGAAATCCCACCATCGGGGGTAACACCCAGCTGCTAAGTGGTACATTTGTAATCAACCTGTTAAACTCTGCTTCTCTACCAAACCTCCTGCTCAGAGGGACGAAGCCCCCGTATTTTGCACAAGACACAGATTTGTCACAGCCCACAGGGGCTGTGGGTTTGCTGGTGACGTGGCCCTCGGTGATGGGGAAAACACTTGGCTGCTTCACTCTGTTTGCCTGGCCCTGGCTGGAGCCATTTCCATTCCCCCAAGCCCAACTTGCCAGGGCCCTGGGAATGCCCAGGTAGCTTTGGAATTCCCCTCTGCCCAGGAGGAGAGCATCCTACACATGGCTGGCCCAACCCCTGGCTTCCTTTTGCTCCAGACAGCAACATCTGGAGGCTTTTCAGGGGTGGGCAGGGGTAATTCTGTGCTCCAGAGCCAGCCCTTGCCATTTCAGGAAGCATAAATGCAGCTTTCTGGCTAATCTGATTTTCAGTCAAGCTCAGCATTAGCTGTGGCTGCACACCCACACACCCCCAGGGGTGCCAGGAGAGGAGACCAGAGATTGAACTAACACATGAGCTGCTGCTGTGAGTAAGGACTGCTTGAGGGAAGTGCCTCCAGGCCATAGCTGGATCAAGGAATTCCTCCTTAGTCTGCTTGAAAGTGCAAAATCAGCACAAAATCTCACAGCCAATCTGTGGTTCCTGCCTGTACACATGATACTGAACTAACTGACTGCTAAACCAATGCCAGGGCACCCTTTTGGATAGGAAATAAAACACTCTAGGCATAGAAAAGTTACTGTAGATCTTTATTGAAAAAAAAAATATAATTTGTCTTTTTCTAACCAGAACAACCCAGAAAGAAATTTGGAAACAGTTCATCATTGTTTTAGATTCACACACAGAATTTACACACACTGGAGTGAAAGGAATTGAGAAGCAATCTGAGCAACCACGGGCTTGATTCACAACTGCATTATCCCAGTTTTACCCACCTTGTTTGTACCTGTAAAACTGGAGTAAGCAGTGGTGAACTAAGCCCCTTCCAAAGAATTTCTTTGCTGGGTTTTTCTGCAAATATAAGCCACTAATTTCAATGCACACCTGAACTACTGCTATTTCCCAACAGCTTTACGATCACTCACATGATCTATTGCTTGTGTCTCCCAGATTTGTCAATACTCAAAACCAAAATATGCTTGGAAAGCCTTTAAGACTTTCAGCCTGAGCTTGTAAACCTCACTCAGGCATTAGCTGTGAGGTGACTTGAAATATTGCCTGGGTGGCAACTGGACTCCAGGTAATAAGCAGTTCAATAAATTATTTTGCAGTTAGCCTCGCAAACAATAAAATCACCTAAGGCTGCTGGGCTTTGGAAAGCAGAAAAACCCAGAGAAATTTTGTTCACCAGCCAAGAGTCTCTTGTTTATTAAGAGAACAATAAGCAGAGCTAGAAGGGGATATATCTCCTGCAAATATATTTGCCTGTGGCATGACACTCCTGAACATCAACCACAATATTTACAGAGGAAAAAGTAAAGCCACTCATTCTCCAGGAAAGGAAATCAGAAAGCCAGAAAGGAAATGTGGGGAATTTCCATGGCGCAGGAGAGGTCCCTGATGTCACCTGGCTCAGCACATCATCACCAGCTTCACACCCCAAATGCTACAGAACAAGGAAAAACATTGCCAAATAATAACCATGGCCATTCTTGCCATCCTAACTCAGGCAAAACTCCTGGAGGCTTCAGTGGGACCACGATCTGCCCACTGGCAGAACACGCAGAGTTACCAGCCAGCCACTAAACCAGCCCCCATCTCACAGGTGGGTATTTGGGAGTCCAGAACCCCAAAAACCCTGAGTCCAACTACACCTACAGGGCTGAGTTCCAACGGCAGACGAGGCCAGACCTTCAATTCACGCCTTTGAGTGAACTCAGATGTTCCATCTGCCCTGTAAATAGGGATGGCTGACTGCACTGGCATTTAGTTCAGCTGTCTCGGCTTTATTTTCAGATCACTGCCCCAGCAGAGCAAAACCACACTTTCTATCTTCCTAAGTTCCAAAGGAGCAGCTCAATTTAGGAAAGAAAAATGATGATTTAAGCCCGAAAATGTTTTCTAGTGGCCTAGATCTGGTAGAAGTTCCTGCATGGACAGGGCAAAGACACACACACACACACACAAGGCATTTACACAAAAGCGGTCCTGCTGAAGTGGGTCTTGGCAAGTGTGCCCTCCCCAAATGCCACAGCTGGCCAAGGACACTCTACAATAGGACAATCTGAGCCCCTTCCCTGGGCCTGAGCGTGAAAGTCACCTCGTGCTGACGCTGAGCACAAGTCTGCAGTGTCAAAAGCCTGCCTGGGAGAGGCAGCAGGAGCTGCAACAGCAGAGAAATCCTGTGCTGGGCCCCAGGACGAAGCGAGTTTCACACAGCGCCCAAGTCGTGGTGTGCTAAAATTCCCACCCCACCCACCCTATCCCCCCCCGCCTGCTGTTCCTCTGTACTCAAAACTCTCCGTGCTGCCAGGTGGAGCAGTGAGTAGGTGAGGGGCAGGCCCCAGGTGTGCCCCAGCTCAAAGCCCTTCGACAGACAGAGCATGGTTTAGGACATACGTATCGCTGTCTTCGTCTTCCAGCAGCAGCTTCTCGATGGGCAGCGCGCCGATGACCCGCCGGGCATCCTCCAGCTCCTGGGGGGCTGGCTCGGGGATGGAGATGGGCACGGGCACAAACTGAGGCCCTGGGAGCGTGGAAGAGGCTGGCTGGTACTGCAGAGTGGAGGCTGGCAGGGCAGAGAGGGGCTGTGCCCACGGGAAGTACGTGAGGGGCGGCTGCTGCTCCGGCACCTCCAGCGGCGGCACCACGGCCGGGGTGCTGCTCCGGGGCTGGCAGAGGAAGAAAATGAAATCAAACCGGTGGCCAGGTGGGGCAGGGGGTGTAGGGGACACAACACAGACTAGGAGTGCTGGGTCTGACCTCTAACATCCCTTTTCCTCTCCCTCTGGGTGCTCTGAGTGTGACACTTTCCCCATGGGAGTGCTGGCTGGGGGTGTCCCAGGTGCTGCTTGCCACGAGCTCACACTCGTGGTCAGGTTCCCTCGAGCTTTCTGTTCCCATTCCCACCCTCTCTGTAAGCCCATGAGACTCTTACAACCCTGTGCTGGAAACTGCCTGCTTGACAGCCTCTTGCAAGTTGACTTTGGTGCCACAAGGCAGCTCGTTCTGGCTCTGCCCTTCTCCTCCAAGGAGGAACAAATTCTCTTGGATCGTCCTGAAACCAAATATTCTGCTGTCTCTACTATCTTTACATGCCATTTTGACCTTCCTCTTCCGTCAGTAAATAGCAACTTTGGAGAAATTTATTGCCAAGTCATTCTTCCTGCTTCACCTGTTGTGTTTCCTGGAATCCCATTTACATTTTTTGGTGATGTTTTTTTTTAAGCTAGGAAATCAATAGTGAAGAACCTCTGCCCAGCCTGGAGGAGTGGAACAGGGCAGTGAATTTTGCCTGATTCCACTACAGCCACAGCTTTCTGCCCTGTTCAAACCCCACTGATGTCCAGCCAGGGCTAGAGCAGCTCCATGGCGTGGATGCAAACACACACAACATGATACAGTTAAATAAATCAGGCTAACTACACCAGCCAGCACCCAGGGCTCCTGCCAGGAGGGACTTAGAGGGAATCAGGGAATTAGCCCTCACTTGGAACCTTTGGCTCACTGCAGAACTGGTGTTTTTGACTTACTGCAAAGTTGGTGATGAGTGGCTGGGAAGTGTAAGTCAGAACAGGCGAAGGTCCCACCAGGGTGTAGCTGGGACACATGGGCTGCACGTACATGTCTGCTGTGTAGGGACAGCTGGCTGCCTCGTGGGGCACATAGTCAGGGTAGGTGCTCCACTGGGCCAGGGGCTGCAGGGACGTGGGAGAGGGCTGGGGGATCCAGCCAGAAGCCAGTGCTCCTTCATCTGTGACTGGCAGAGCAGGGGCAGCAACGTCCATCTCGATACAGGGCTGGCCTGAGAAAACAGGAGAGGATTAAAGATTAAACCCAGCTCAGCACAGCCTTCCCTGCAGCAAACACTTGGAGGGGCAGGGATACATTACCCATTGGGGAGTAGGAAGGAAGTGGCTGATGGGGCAAAACAACCTGCAAGAGAGGAGAAAGTAAATTCAGAGGTGAAGACCATCAGCATTCAATTCAATCCCTTAGAGAAGCACTGAGGGACAGAGCCCATTCAATATTATCAGCTGATTATCAGCTACTACTGCAAGGTCAGGGTGTGATTTTTCCCACCCAGCAGAGCTGAGCCTGGCAGCCAGGACACACAACCCCAGCCTCGTGTCCCTTCAGCTCAAGGGGACCTTAAACCGTGCTTAAACCTTGTGTTGCAGAGGGAATTCCTCTTCGGAGAGGAAACCAGGCAGCAAATCACCCAGGATGGCTCTGGGTCACCCCTTTCTGTGCTCTGGAACGAGCTGCCTCACTTCCAAGCCACTTTTTGTCCCTAGGAATTAGATCCTGCCAAGTGCAGAGCACTTTTCCCCTTCCAGTGGTGACTGAAAGCCCACTGAAGGGGATATTAATGCACTGCCAGGTAACAGGAGGCTGCAGCGCCCTCAAACTGCTTTGGAGACTCAAAGATTTCTTTCACTGCCGAAGCAGTGCTGGGGCTGGTCAATCATTTAGCTCCCAAGGAACCATTTCCCTCCCGTGTTTGCTTTTCTCCTACCGTGGCAGCTGCTGTGGCAGTGGCATTGTGGGCATTCCCCCTTTTCCTTTTCAGCAGCTCCTTCACCGGCTCCTTCACACGGACGCCTTGGTAGGGCCGAGGCTGTGGCTGCTGCTCTGGAGCAGAAGCTGAGGGAGGGGGAAAAAAAAAAAAGAATAAATATGTAGGTGACACTTATTTTCCTTTCTTGGAGCCTGTTGGCCTGCAGGTCATTTCTTCCAAAGGCAATATTAACAACTCATATTTTATAAGCAGTATTTGGAGGCAGTTGATAGCAGGAGGAAACCATGGGCTATCAAAGCTCAGGTGTTTGGAAAGCCACCGATAGCAGTGGTGGCTCCCTGCCCCCTTTTACTGCACTTTGATGTGTAAATACACTAATTGATAAGCTTTCCATTTTTAAAAAGATTGCAACTGGCCCTCGGTTTTATGGAGCACGGGTGGATATCCAGCTCAAATCTTAATCTTAGAGTATTATCCCTCCCTGGGAGCATTTATTTAGATTTACATTCTGTGCTTCAAATCACAGATGAATCGTTACACCTTGGATCATCTCTCTCATTTACATCTAATTATAGGCACACTGAGATGTTTCTGTTACACCTTCCTGGGAGGAGAAAAGCTGAGTCTAAATGCAGAGATTCTTAATCAACTTGCATTCTCAGGAATTCCGTGTCTTTGGAAATGGAGTTTATAAAGGGAATTAGGGTCACTTTAATTCTCCATACAAGCATCCAGAAGGGTTTTTAATACAGGTTAAATTTCGGCTTTTCAAATTTGCTTTTTAAATTTAAATTTAATTTGTTATTAATTTGCTTGAGTGAGTTACCAACTCCACCAATCTGAGCCCTGCTCTGAGTTGCCTGAGAGGCAGAACTGAACCTCTTGGGGAGCATCTTATCCCCGAGTCATCACACCAGTTTCTAAAGGGCCTCCTTGCACAAATTAGGGTGGGGAAGGATAGTGGTTTCTGGCTCCAGGTTTGGGGGATGGGAAAGAAGAAATTTACTGTAAAAGCTGACAAATATACCTATTCAGAGTTTCCGGTGCAAGCAGAGTAACCAAAAAAAAAAATATATAAAAAAGTAAAAAAAACCAAAGTCTGCAGAACATATTTCGGTTCCCCCAAGCTGACCTCCAGAAGTAAAAATAATGCTAGCACAGCTGCTTTTCCACTCCTCAGGGGTGCACAGGGTCTGAGCACCACAGATGAACCACAGCAAAATGACTTCAGGCTTCAGCGGGCGATCAATTCCTCGTCGAGCAAAGAACGTGATCATTTACAAACAACAATTTTGAGGCATAGCAACAATTAAAATATCTTTGTGAAGGAAGTCCCTGGGTTTAGCAGTCTCCAGCTCCTTATACCAAGGTCTTAACAAACTATGGAGTCAAGGTTCAATTATATTTTCATTTAAGCCATGAGCTGGAAAGGCATCAAGGTCCACGTGGCCAAATTCCATTCCAACAAATCAAAGGCTCCAGTGCCCATCGTGGGACACAATTCCAGGACCACACAGCAGCCAGATGCTGCTCTCTGGAGCAACGTGAAGCATCACAAGTCAAGACAAGCCCCCAGGTTGCCAACTTCAGTGGGCCCTGGATGAAGATTTAACCACTCCATCAATGCTGCTGTGAAGCTCTGAGAGCACACCAAGACATCGCCGAACAACTCAACCAGGCCACTTCAGAATGCATCCCCCTGTGCCTCTTGCTTTAACCAGGGCTGAAACTGGAGGGGAAGGCAGTGGCAGAACAGCTGCTGGAAGGCTGCGGGTGCTGGAGCGTGACGGGTTTCAGGTCACTGAACTTCCCATCAGCACCGCTGGCCTTCACAAACACACAGGAGCTGCAGCTCAGTTTCAAACTTCGTCCTTTCAACCCTGCCAGAACGATTTCCCACCAGGCAATTTTCAGTTTGAAATACCCTCAGAGCTTGCAGGACTCCCTGCCTGCAGCAGCCAACGCCACGCTCAGTCCCTGCCTCAGCAGATTTACTGCTGCTCTGCTCGCCCCCTGACACGTTGATAAGCTTATCAATCGATCAGCGTTAACAGCGTAAATATTCTTCCCTTTTGCTCCTTTCACCTCCAGCATAATAAATAATTGAAGGGAAACACAATAGAAAGCTTTTCTTCTTGTTTGCAGTAACAACCAAAAAGCAATCACTAACTGGGAACAAGAAAAATTCACATTTCAATTAGCAAACTAGCGAGTTAATGGCTGGATATTGAAGACCAAATCACACTTTTATCAGGCACGGTGAACTTTGGCAAATAAAAAGAAGAAAGAGGCTTAGTTTTGTAGATGCTTGGATGCTTAGTCTCTAATCAAAACCTTTTTACAATGAGACATCAATGCCCATTTAGCCAGGGACTAAATATTTCATCATGACCATGATCCTGTCCTTCTTTCCTGGCTAATGACACAGTTTCCCTCAATTAAAAGAGGCAAAAACAGGGTGATATTTATCTCACATAGGTCTCCTTCACACCTGAAATGATCTAAACCAGTGGAAGTCTGCAGAGCACTGTAGAGAGCCTGCACTCTGTTCCCACACAAGGAAAGTGCTGCAGATGGACAAATAAAACGTCAACTTTGGATTTTTCCACTTGGGTAGAAACAAAAAAAAAAAAAAAAAGAAAATCAAGGGGGAGACGTGAAGACTCCTGGGAAACAACCTGATTATTCTAATTAAAAAACAAACAAACAAACACAAAAAAGAACCCCAAAAAAGAGCTTGGCCATGTAGTGGTGGGGGCTACTAAAAATGACCTGTTTCAGAATAAGAGAACCCCTCTTTGCAAAGGGGAAGCTGAGATAGACAGAAAGTGCCTTACCCAGAGGTCTCAGCCTCACGTCCCGATTCCTCCCAGCCCATAATACTCTTTCCATTTTAGTAAGGCGAGCTTTCCATTGAATTGCTGCTGTGGTCATTGGTAGAGTTTTGACACCTGCTCTGCCAGGCACAGAGGGGCTCAGCTTTCGTGCTCTCCCTCTTTCCCGGTGGGGCTTCGCCAAAATTATCGCTCACGGGGTGCGGTTTCACCTCTCAGTCTCATTAGCTGATACTTTCAGAGAGGCTCTGTACAGCCCCGCATCTGCTGGGGTGCAGGGAAGGCTTTACCCACTTCAAAAGCGTTTGGGAAGAGATTTTTCAGGGGTGGGAACTCCCTCAGTGCCAAGGGAACCCAGGATGCCAGTGGAGCAGGGGGGTGGCTGAAGGTCTGCCAGTGACTGCAGCAGGAGCTGAGCATCCAGAGCACTTTGACACAGCCCAAACCATCACCAACACAACCTGCTCCCATGCTTTTCCATAAAAGACACCATCTGGTGTGGCTGAAACGCCACTGGAGCCGGTTTTCATCAGAGGGGTGTTTGTGTTGTCTTCAAAGTATGGGGTGACCATCTACACAAAGACACCTAAGAGGGAAGTTGCTGGCGCTGCCAGTGAATTTCCCATCCCTGAAGGGCTGCTGGGCCTGCTCCCAGCCAGCAGAATCCTGCCAAAAGCTGGGCAGCCCCGGCCAGTCACTTCTCCTGTGCCGTGGGAGGGGATGTTTCGGGCTGAGACGCTGGGGTTTTGCCGGATGGAAAAACGGGCCCCTCTCCTGCAGGGAAGTTCCCCTGAGGAGGGAACGACCTCCAGCTCTCAGGGTCACCCATGTGAGACTCCCTGGAGGACAAGAGCTCTTTGGCCATGGCAGATGAGGGCAAGGGTTGCCAGCTTTCCCTCTGTTCCCTGCAGGAAGCTGCTCCTTCAGGAGGTGCCCTCACCCTCAGGTTGAGGTCACACCTGTTGGAAGGAGCTCTTGTGCCACTCCAGTGCTTTGAGTTTGGGATTTTCTTTGTTCTTTGGTGTTTCTGTTGTTGTTGGGTTGTTTGTTTGGGTTTTTTTTTTACAGCTGGGGAAAAATGTGTGGAAAGGGCACCATTCCTTTTGAAACCTCCTGTTTTCAGAGAGCCATGGAATGATTTGAGTTAGAAGGGACCTTAAAGATCATCCCATTCCACCCCCTGCCATGGGCAGGGACATCTCCCACTGGAAGGGGTTCCAAGATCTCCCTGGAGCCTTCTCTTCAGGTGAAATAGGAGCAGAGGAAAGCTCCTGTTCCCAAGGGAGGGAGCAGAGCTGGGATTTTCTGCTGCCACACTAGCCCAGGGCTCATCAAGCACACACCAAGCTCCCTGGTCACCTGTGCTGCCTCTGCACCAGTTTACACCTTGGAGAAATCCAGTGGCTCCCACAGGGAACATCCATGTGGTCACAGGTGCTTCGAGCCAGATGGTGCAGGAAATGGGAGGTCACAGCTGGTCACAACAATGGGAAACAGCAGTGACTCCAAACAGAGGCTCACAGAGCTACTGAGAAGTCCAACTTCCACGGAAAACTTTGGGATCTGGCACCTGGACACCTGGACTGACCTGAGCAATCCCCCCACGGTCACACAGGGGGTGTCACAGACACCAGAACACCCTCCCTGCCCACCTTCAAAGCCACCACACATCAACCATTACTGCAGTGGGAGAGAGAAGCAGCAGCATTAATAAGATTAATAAGATTTCCAGCAGTTCCACGCTGGGAAAAGGAACTCTGGCATTGCTACGAGGCTCAGTAAGCTCAGGGGACATGGAGGGACAGGCAGGGATGGAACAGAAGTTGGTTTGCCAGGAGTGTCAGCAGGGGATGGATGGCTGACAATTTAATCTCTCCTCGTGCAGACTTGTAATTCCTTCTCCCCTCTGAGCACTGCACGTGTCAAAGAAAAAAGGCAAAGGAAAAAAACACCAATTCAAAATCAACAATTTCCTCCCACCTAAAACATCAGGTTGTTACCATTGCTCTGTCACTGCAGGAAAAAAAAAAAAAAAACAAAAACAAAAGACAAACCCAAACAAACCATTAATGGACTCATAGGAGATGAGATTCAAGATTTGAAAGGCATCATCTTGCAGTTTGCTCCAACATCTCAGACCCACTGATCCTGAAAACTGCACAAGGTGAAGGGGGAAAGGTGTGTTGTGTTGTCATGGTGCCTCCCTGGGCTGCTCAGCACTTGTCAGATAAATTGAAACATGATTGAAGGAGCAGCCAGAGCTTCTTGCTAAAGGAGGCAACAGCATAATTTCACAAATATACAGTTTGAGCTTCCAGAGTGTTCAACTGGAAAAAAAAATCAGGAGAAACGTGCAAGAGAGAAGCAGATTTCACTGCTAATAAGCTCAGAAGGGCAAATGCACAGTAAATCAACCTCACAATGAACCAACCTACATGCTGTGATACAAAGAGGAGTGTTAGTTCCACATCAGATAAATCACTGGCAAGTGTTAGGGAAATGAAGTTCTTCCATTCAGGTGTGTTGTACCATTCCAGGCTGGTGGAGCACAAAGCGTGGCAGCAGAGTTGCTAAAATCAGCATCATCTACTGACCCACACTGAGAATGAAAACCCTACAAGAAGCAAACACCTACCTGGATTATGATCAATAAACTATTCGAGCAAAGGTGGGCCCAGAGGAGCGAAATTCTCTTGAAAACAAGAAAACTGATTTCCTGTAAAGTCATAACTGTATTGCCCTCAACTGCTTTGTTCCTTATCTTTTTTATTAGTTCGAAAAAAAACCCCAAAAAACTACATATCAAGAAAAAAAAAAAAAAAAGAGGCAAAGAAATAAGATTTCTCACAGGTTTCACTTTTAAAAAGGAAAATTTTCTGGTACGTAACCACCGTAACCTTTGATATAATACCTGCATCCTGTTATTGTTTTTATGAATCATAGTCTTCCACTTGATTCATAGTGATGAAGCAGCACTGCCCTGAGCTCATATCCCTGCTGGAAAATGAGCATCACACCTTCACCATTGCCTCCCTTTCTATCCTGCACCGTTCACGGCGACCCTCAGGCGCTCCCAGAGCCGGGAAAAGCAGATCAGAGCTCACTTACATTTTTGCCAGTGCATATTCCGTGGCAGGATGGAGCCTTTTGTTTTTTTCCCACCTCCTCCCGGGATGAGGGCGGCTCTGCCCCGCGCGTGTCCGAGTCCCTGGCGGGTGGGGATGCGACAAGTGAGGCGTCAGGATGTTCCTTTGAGGTTTTTAAAAGCCCCGTGTTCCCGCTGAACCCTGTGATGTCACCACATCCTCCAACCACGACACCCCGCTCCGCTTTCCCCCCTCGCTCGGCGGTTCCTCCGCGAGCAGCGGGCTCTGGGAGATGTTACTCACGAGAAAAAGGGGCCTGCCCCTCGTGGGGCTCTCACCCAAGGATTGACAGCAGTGGGCCGAAAGGTTTGGCAGCAGAGGGGTCTTGCAGTGAAATGTTGACCCTCTGTGGCGCTAAGGATGGTCTTGCCTCACCGAGACAGCGCTCTGCTGCTTCAGGGGGCACAAACCCTGCCTTCACACCCCCTACCCGGGCACAGCCAGCCTTTTGGATGCGCAGCCCCTTTCAGAGGAGAAAAGTGGAGTGTTTGCTCCTGCCTTGTGAGAATCTCAACTCCCCCAGGGGGGGGACGCTAAATTTGAACTGCTGAGGAAACACCTGTAAACACTTCAAGCCTCATTAGGCGAGGGCTGTCCTCCGTCTAAAAAAGAAACCCCTCTTTTTTTCTGTTTTGTTTTTATCAAAATATGACACCCATCCCCTCAGTGAGGAAGAGGCAGCCCTTCCCAAATAGTTTGTAAAGCTGAAGGAAGGTTGAGGGAGACTCTCCATGGGAGTTCGAAGAAGTTCTTGGCGTTAATAACAGCACCGTTATCTCTCACCTACCCACACCATGAATGTGACCTCTTCAACCTCTTGACACCCTTTGCTCTAAAAACCACACCACTGTGATGAATCCTCACAATTAACACTCATTTGGGAGCTTCATTCCCAGAGAAACAATTGCTGGTGGCTGCGCCAGGATCCCGGCATTCCCATCTTCCTGTTCACTTTTTAGTCACCGAGTTGCCAGGGCCCCAAAATCTGCTCTCACAAATTTCCCCTCCCATAAAAAGAGCAAGGCAGGGTCTGGTGAATCCTTTGGCCAGAAGCCTATAAAAGGAATTTTAGCCCTTCAGGAACGGCAAAACCCTCTTGGGAACAGGTCCATTTCGTGAACCGTTTTGCAACACATCGAACTGCACTTCATGAAAAACCACAGATTAATCAGAGCGAGATAAACAGTTAATTGTACTCCCTCTGGTTCAAAGATTTATCCAAAAACCAAAAAGAAAAAGCGAAACAAACCCCAGAGGAAGCAGAGTGGAAAGAAATAAAGGAATGTGTCATCCCCACGCTGCTGCCCTCCAAAACAGCCCCCACCTCCTGGGTTCTCAGGCACGAGGGCATTGTTGAGCCACATTTTGCATATCTGCATTAATGCTGACTGCCAGCCCCACAGCACAACATCCTCTCTTATGCTGATGTGCTTAGTAATAGCAGAAAACCCCTTAGCTAATCCCACACAGCTGAGCAGGTAAGCTGGAGTCCAACTCACAGCCCAGGGAAGCCAAAAAAAAAAAAAAAAAAAGTGAAAAAGAATATTGCAACTGGCTCCTCCAGGAAGAAATTGTGGCCTCTGGTATTTCTGATACAAAAAGCAATATAGTTTTTCTCTCTAAACTAATAGAACTTCATTTTAGAAACCTCCTAAAGGTGTAAAATTAAGATAATACAGCAGCAAATCTCTTCCTGACAAATGAAATTTGGAAGCCAGGGGCCAAATCAGTCGTTCAGATTTATTTAAGGCTCACAAGGCAACGCTGGGAGAAGTTCCTGGAGTTTGGCTTGAGCCAGTGCATAAAGACAGTGTCAGAGGGGGGTTTAGAGTGGTCTCTGATGGAGATTTTTTTTCTGGAAACACCTGAATTCTGACAGCACAGAGCTACTGGAACGCACAGCCTGGGAAATGAAAGGTTTAGGCAGGTCCCTGCCAGAAACAGGAGCTGATTTTTCAGTCTGAGAACACGCTCTGTGTACATTTGGGCTCTGCAGAGCAGCACAAGCCAAGTCTGAGATTTGTACACACCAGGGCTGAAGTGCCTGTGAAGGCAGGTTGTTTAATGCACCAAAGTAAATATACAGGCTCATATTAAAAGGATCTATATGTGCTTATCATCTCACCTTTAACTGTGCTTTAATTGAGCTTCGAAAAGCTGTGGATAACATTAAACAGCTCAGGATTAAACTGGTTTCAAGGTCCTCACATCAATACTTCAAAAATATGAAGCCAGGCAGATAAAGACTTATTGTAATAAACATCTGAAATGAGGAAGTTGCAAGAAAGGGGCAGGTTTTCCTCAGATAAAACGGCCAGCACTGTTTTGGTGGCTGATAATCCTCCATTTCCATATTTTACACACAGTTACCAGATAAACTTTTGATGTATTAACAAAGAGTAACTTCAGTTACACTTTAAGATCTGAAGGGCCACGTGTGTGCAGCCTGGTGACCCCACACCACACCAAGCAGAACAAAATCTCTGCCAAACACGAGCTTTTTCTCCTTTCATGCATTTTATAGATGCAGTTTAGCTCAGGGCCATTTACTAACGAGGTCCAAAGGACTCCTTAGGAAGTCCTTTGGAAGAGGAAGGATCCATCCTTCCCTTTTTTACATGGCAAAGACCGACTCCATCTCCCCTCTGCCCAACAGGGGATTCACCAACATTCACTGCACTTGGCACAGTCACACAGATCCTAAAAAACCCCTCCTGCCCATTGGTTCCCCTCAGCACAGAAGTGCAGGTGAGCAGGATGAAGTGGCTGAGAGAAGGCAGATTTTTGCTGTGGGTTTGTACCATAAAGGCTGGTGCTGCTCTTGAGGGGAACCAAAACCAGGAGCTGCCCCTGCTCTGTCTGGCAGCACCCTGGCCCTGCAAGAATTCTGAGGGCTGTAAAACCATGGGGATTTATTCTGTTTGTCAATCTGAACCTGAGCTTTACCCCACTCCCTCATCTCTGTGACGTTGTCTTACAAGCTCAGGTCCAGGGAGTAAGTCATTTTCTTCCAGAAGTGGATTAATGCTGTTGACAGATGTCCTGGGTGTTGGGTTCTGCTTTTTGGTGTGGGGTGTGGGGTTTTTTTTATGGTTTGTCTCTCAACATGTCAATATTAGCACTTCAGTCCTGCCATACACCCTAAGAAGTAGGAATACATGAGTAGTAGTTTGATATTTCAGAGAGCTTTGTGGTCTGCGAGCACAAACATTTACCTTTGAGAACACAGAAACTCAATTAGTAAGTGGATCCCCACCTTGTAGGCTTGAAAGGGAGTTTAAAAGACAACCATGCCTAGAAAAGGTTCTCATACTTCTTTACCAATCAAGAGGGAGAGAGTGGAGGAAATGAAAAGCTGAGCCTTGTTTGAGGCAACAGGATTTGACATATGACTGGAAAAGATTTGCTATTTCAGATTACAAATTCTACAACCCAGGTCTTTGCTTTGTAGCTTGACATTGATTGTGAAAACACAGCAAGAAATGATCCAGAGCCAAAGCTCAGGGAGGCCTGGGTTTGTTCCAGCTGGTTTCTGCAAAGCACATCACCCAGCTTAGGAACATCTCCCACTGCAGCCTGGTGAGCTCCCTGGGCAGAGCCAAAAGGGCAACAGGCACCTCTAGAGGTCTGAGCTGCCCAAATCCCACCCACCCTCAGGGGGAGCTGGGCAATTTGAGCAGAACTAAACTGATCTCCTCATCCTGGCAGGGTGATGAGGTGGCCAGACAAAAATTGCTTTGCTCAGGGTCACGTAAGAAATCTGCAGCAGGGCAGAGGCCAAGCTTTTGGGGACAGCCTTGTGTACAAGATGCTAATGATGTGCTTCCCAAGGAGTGCATCACCCTTCTTTTTTCATCCCATCAGCAACACTGAAACCAGCACGGCACAATAAACTCTCTGATTTTTTTTTTTCTTTCTCTCTTTCTTCTTTCGTTTTTTTCACACTGATGTGAGCCTCACACCTCCCACTTCACCCTCTGAAACCAGCTCTGATTCATAGCTCAGCTTTGATAAGGAACAAATGATGCAGCCCTCGCGTGTTCTCAGTGCTAGAGGTGGCAGCTCAAATCACCAAAGCCCTCAGGAGCCCCGAGACAGCGATCCTGGGACATTCCACATCCACTCCAGGGCTGCTGCGTGGAATTTTCACACAAAGGGGCGTCCCCTGCAGATCAGGCTTTCCATCAGGCACAGTGGGGAGCAGGAAATCCTTCAGAACTGCTGCACACGGATGCCTGAGTGAAGCTATTTCTCAGCGCCCTCAAGGAAGTTCTGAGTTCTAGAGTAGCAAATTCTAGAGTAAAATAAAGGAAAATATCCAAGCCAGCTGTAATTGTCTGCACCTAAAGAGATGAGAGATTCCCACGAGCAAGCACTTGTGTTTTCTAACACACATGAAGTCCTAAAACAGCCCTTTCCAGGATTATTTTTGCTCTTTATGCTCTTCAGGAGATCATCTGATCTATTCCCAAGCTCCAAGACGTGGTTGTTTTACCCCCCTCCAAACAAACCCAAACCAAAACCTTTCTGATTCTGAGTCAGGCAGGAGGAGCAGCAGCCCAGAGCAAGGTCTGTGTCCACACTGCAGTTGGCAGGGAGACATAAATACACAGATATCTCTGAGGGTGTCAGCAACACCTTTTTGGGGCTGCCCAGCCAAGGGACGAGGAGCAACAGCCATAAACTGAAACACAGCAAGTTTTGGGTGGGATGGCGCTGGGAGCAGTCAATCCCTTCCCTAAAGCAGCTGGTGTTCAGGGCTGAAAGGAGAAGGGCATCTCTCTAATTCCCCCACCTACAGGAACATCAGCCTGGTGCTTTTCTGGCTCCCAGAGTTTGTGCTCCCCACCCTCTGCCCCGGCACAGGGCAAACCACCCATCCAAACAACCTGTTGGGAAATGACACACAGAGCCACCCCCAAAGCAAACCTGACAGTGACAGAAATCAAACCCAGACCTCAAATGATTCACGAGGAGGAAACAGGATTAAGAATATCACTGAACGCCGAGCACGTAGATCGCATGACTGGCCCTGGGAGCTGCCAGTGAGAGACAGCAGGGAAGCCTGGGGTTATCAGTCAGGGAAGAAAAAACAGCATAAACATTTGTTCCATGTTCCCTCTGGAGCCTCAGACAGGCTTCTCTTCCCTGTCCTGCAGAGAAGCCATGACATGTTGCCCCAAAGGCTGTGCTCCCTCTTTGTCGAGATTGCCAAAGCAAAGTAGGTTTTTAAGGAGTTCTTACCATCAGATTTTTAGTGGCCTCCCTTTGTCCTGACAGAAGCAAAACTAAGGACTGAAGGAGACGTGTAACAAGAATTCAGTGATGCTTCCCACGACCTACATTCACCATTCATAGAACTGGGTTTCATTCACAATTCCTGTGACTGTTGACATGAATTCAGATTAAACCCATTTTCTGAGAACATCTCTTTTGCACACTAAGGTGAGTCCTAGAAGGGCATCTTGGATCTCACACTCTGTGTGCTCAGTTCATCTCAGACAGGAATATCAGTGGCTGGAAAAGCCACACCGAGCCAAGTTGTGTGTCCACCTCAGCAGAGCAAACCAGGCACTCCAACAACCTCTCACACTCAGATATTGGCCCAGGCTTGCCAAAACCCAACCACCAGCATTTTTTTGCAAGCTAAGGGCTCGAAGCAGGTGCTAGGTATTCTACTATCAGATCAGATCATCTGCCACAAACCACCCTTCTGCTTCTACCTGATTCATTTAGAGCGTGAACCTGGACGCTGTTACCGAGGCCGGAATTTAAACCCTCTCTGAGTCACAAGGAAAGTCAAACCCCCACTGCCTGGTGCCTCCTGAGGCACATTCATGTTGAGAGCACTCTCAGAGCACGTTTGCCCCCAGAGTTTCGAGGAGAACACAGGACTCAGCAGCTTTGGCAGCACCCCCATGCCTGTGTTACCCCGAGAGCTGTGATGTGGAACTGCAGAGGAGTGAACAGCAGCCCTGCACTGAGCTGGCAGTGAACACAACAGTTCCCTCTGCTTCATTCAGCATTTGCTTTCCTGTGGCCTCCCTCCAACATCTGGGAAACCCCCCTTGAGGCTGCAGTTGGTTCTGGAAGCTCAGGACGTTTACTTTTCCCAGGACACACGAGGCACGGGAGGTGAGACAGCTCTGTCTGCCTGCAGGACCACCCCCAGCTCTCCTCTTCAGCCAGAAGTTTAATTCTCTGCTTGGTCTGGGGGAAAGGACTCAGTTAGGAAGTTTAGGGGAGAAGGGGAATAGGAAAAGCTTTGTGCCATGCTCACTATCCTCCCTGAACATCCTTCCATTTTCCAAACTGGTGTCATTAAAAAGAAGCCACAACAGCAAGTTCAGTGACATGTTTCTCTGCCTCTGTATAATTAGAGAGATAAGGGCCTGATATCACGAAGCAAACCAGCAAAACAGCGCCTACCTTAAGCAGAACACTACAGCTCATTTTTGGGGTGTGGCAAGATGTGATCTGCACTTTTCTGCTTGTCAGTGGAGAGATTTCAGCAGCCACATTCAGAAGGACACCCAGACATGTGTCAGCCTTTGGAGGCAGAGGTGGACATCAATATTTGAGTGCTCTGACTCTCCTGTCCAAGGCAAACAGTGACCTGACTGCAAAACCCAGCTCTGATTTACAGCCCAGCACAATCCCAGCAAGAGCCCCTGATTGATAGCTATCATTGTGGCCCAAAACTCCACCAAAAAAAGGGGCAGGGAAGCACAAGAAAAGGCTGCAATTTAGGTAAAACCAAAAAGCTCCATACTTTTTCAGTCCCTATTTACAAATTTGTCCTTAACAGGTTGGGATTAGTTGGGTGAAACTGCCACCTGCTGGTCCAATCCCTGGCAGTTGCCGTGAATTAAACAGGAAAAAAAACACAAAAATAATTCAGAGACTACACCGTTTCCCCCCCTCAATCCTGTGTTTTACATCCAGCAAATCAAAATTCTGGAGAGGGAGCTGCGCAGCAACAGACCCAGCCAAACGTGGAATAGTTAAAATAAAATAATAAAAAAAAAAGGCCCTTTAAAATAGAGAGCAGATGTTCAGGATTCCCTCAGCACCAGCCACAGGAGGAACAGCAGAGGCAAAGAAATCTGAGAAAAACGCTCAAACCAGACATTTATGTTTAAAACACAGCACTCGCTGCTCTCTGACCACCTCTGCTGCATATTTGGGAATTCTCCCTCTCTTCTCCCTTGCAGTGCAGAGGGATAAAGGTGTTTTCTCTCACAAAAAGCATTTGATTAACACAGACTTCTCTGGAAAAGCAGGGCCTTTCCTTCTGGAGGACTCAGCTGTGAAAACTCTCTGCTTTTCTCTTCCAGTGACTGGAACTCTCACTGGGTGACCTTTTATTGTGCTTAATAAAGGTACAGAAACCAGCTCTAATTGAACTTGATGATTCTGGTGCGAGAACCACCGAAAGCATTTAATTTCCCATTTAATTGTCTCCTTTGTTCACCTGTCAGTGGCTTTGCACACTCTGCAGTTATTTATTTTCCACGCAATTTCACCTCTGAAGGCACTTTGAGCCAGGGAAAGACTCATGATGCAAGTCAGGGAGCCTGGCCTCAGGAATCCTCACCTGCAGCGTGAGGTGAGGCTGCCAACAGTTCATTCAGCTCCTGCTCTCCTCTGCAATGTAACTTGTCCCTGTCCGACCCAGCACCTCCAAAAATCTCATTAATTCAACGGCCACATGCTCAGTGGGAGATTCTTTTTTGCTGTTTAAAGTGTTATTTTATCTGAATAAAGAGGCAAAGGCAGCCAGGAATGTGCATTTCTGAGTGTGGTTCCTGCACAACAGTAAAACGAACTGGTAATTTTGGAAAAATTAACCAAGGCCACTGTGGAAAAAAAAAAAACAAACCTACAACAAAGGTTCTGGGAGCTGCATTTCCCCCCTGAGAACTACCAGGTATTTCCTACTCATCTATTTATCCTGAGTGTTTCTGTGCATCCCCAGCCTGGCAGAGGGCCAGGCAAGGGGTGGTTTTGATTCATGAATGGAAATAAAGTCAAGATGGTTGCTCAGAGAGAATTTGGGGATTTCCCCTCACACCGTCAGTCTGTGAAACGCTGAATAAGCAAAAAAAAAAAAACCACCAATAAAACAAAACTGTAACAAACCTGCTTTAAATGATTTCATTTTTCCCTCCCATTAGAAAACGTCATTTTAAGAGGGAAAACCCAAATTGCAGAATTTCCCTCCTTGTGTCTTTGAGTGCTCAGACTTACAGGGATATCAGAAAATGAAGAGAAATGACAGTGCCCAGGTCAGAACTGGAAATCACTTCTCTATGCATTAAAATTCAGGTGTTGGGGTTTTATTTTCATGCACTTCCATGTCCTGATGTCACTGAAAAGCTCCAACATCCAATGCAACCCCCAGATATCCCCTGGCATAAAAAAATTCTCATTAATCCTCTCTGGGTGATGGTGTGAACCGCCCACTTTAGCACTACTTGTGACTGCAGTTGTAACCATCTGGGAGACCTGAACCCAAATATTAAGAGTTGATTACAGTTGTTTTTTGGGTCCTTTTCTTTCCAGCTTACACAGGGCCAGGTGATTTCCAAAGGAGGAATTTTAAGCTGCTTTTCTGTTTGCAGAAGGGCGGAATTTTCATACGGGACAGAGCAAACTGGGGTTTGGATTACACATTAAACAGTGTTAAAATCATTTATTCCTTTACAATTGCAGAGAGGGCACAAAGCCTGGGGTTCCTTTGGAGTTCAAGTGCATCACAAACGCAGGCACGCCGTGGCCAGGTGAATAAATTCAATTTTCAGGGAGAAGCTGCCAACACTGAGTTGAGAACCACGGGAAACACTCGGCTGTACATCACCTACATGATGGATATCATCTACATTATCCATGCCTGGCCGTGGTGGGAAAACATCACCTTAAAACTGCGCTTGGAAAAGGGGAAAAATTCACCGGGGGGCTTGACAGGCGGCAAAAGAAACCTCGTGTGTTTGTACCGAGGTTTAATTTGGATTAATTTACCCGCAGCCAGGAGCACAAAATAACCTCTTGGAGGCAGGAGGTCGGGGCACAGATATCTGCCCTCTGCTCGAGGCTCTCCCCGGATTTGCATGCAGTTTTCTGCCCCGATAACATCACAGGGAAAAAAACAAAACAAAACAAAACAAAACAAAACAAAAGGGATCAGCCGGGGTGCTGTTTCGATTGCGAGTTGCTGCAGGGAGGGAAAGGTGGACTTTCCCAGCTCAAACATCTCGGGGGTGTAAAGAACGTGATGACTCAATCGAGGGCTCCGATGTTTGCCCCGAGTTTTGGAGGAGGCAAAGGAAAACGTCAGAAACAAACACACGGCTGGGCTGAGGGAGGAAAACGTTCAGCCCCCAGTGAGGCTTTAAGAGCACAAAATGAGTCCTGCCCTGTCAGGAAACCACTGGACTTTTTGATGGTATATATATATATATATATATATATATATATATATAAAAGAGGCAACTCAAATAAAGAAAATAAAGCCAAACAAACCCTCAAACCCAACACATCCAACCAAACCCCAGTCCACAGGGCCACAGAAAATAATTATTTCAGAGCTTTGACAAGAACATTCATTATCTTAACAGAGCAGAATCTTGGACTTAACCCAGGCTGCGCTGGAAGCAGAGCAAGGCAGGACACAACAGGTTTTATGGGGACCTCTGCATTTTTCTGACTTGGGACCTGTTTTTATGGGGACCATCCCATTTTCCTGACCCCTTGCACTTGGCCCCAGGCACGAGCAGCCCCACGAAGTGCAGCTCAGTGCTGTTGACTGAGAAAACAACCACTCATCCCACGGGAAGGGCAAGGTTTGCTCAACCTCAGAGCAGCAAACTGGAAACTCTCTGAGAGGAGTGGGTGAAACCCTGAGCAGGTTAAAATGCCTCTCGTGGTACTTCATTGCCAGGTCTAAGGTGCCAAGAATTTTCCTTTTTTGTGTGTGTGTGTGTTTTTGAGTTTTTGTTTGTCTGGGTTTTTTTCCCCCTTTCCAACTGTTCTGGTTTATTTAATTTTTGGCATTTAACATCTATCATGAAGAACCAGCACCTGGAATCAAGTGGGTAAGGGTATTTCTCGGATTAATTCAGAAAGGCCAGCCCCAGAGACTCAAACTGCAGGGAAGTACCTGCAGACATGAGCCTGAGAGGGTTTGAGGTTCGAGGACAGACTACAAATATCAAAACACTGAGGTTTATTTAATGCTGTTAATCTCAAGCCAGTCCAAGGATCAGATTTGGGATTTTTGAGCATCAAAGCTGGTGTTTGTGTAGAGGAGATGGATACACCCCTCTACCAAATAAACCACATGGAATCCTGTCCCTGGCATCCACAGGCTCCCACTCTGAGACTGCTTTCCTGCCATCCCTGACACTTTATATATATTATTTGTTGGGTTCTGGGTTATAATTGCCCTGAAATACCAGCAGTGCTGTGGGATGCCATGCCCAGCAGACAAGCCTGTGACACCTGAGGGGCACCAGAGCTCAGTGAGAACAAAAAACCAACCCCAAAACCCCAAACATATCCCATCTCTATCCCACAGAAACACAGTTTTCAGCAGGTAATTCATGCAGCACATCTGGGTTCAGGTGAATCCACCAAGGATGCCTCTGTCCTGGCTGTAAATGGAATTACATGACCAGCTGAGAAGTCTGTGTTTAACTTAGCTGAGTTTAGGGCAGATGAAACTCAAGTACAGGGAGCAGAGACCTCACCCCCCTTTCCCTGCAGCCCAGCAGCACCCCCAGGAATGCAGAGCATCCCACAATTCAGAACAGTTCTTAAGGTTAAAGATCTGCCACGCTGAGCAGCAGCAGGTTTGGAATGAAGCAGTTTGATGGTATCACGAGCACTGGTTTATTTGTCTTGGAGATCCTGTGCTTCAGCATGAGCCATGCAAACTGAAACCCTCCTCACCTACAGGGAGTTTTTTTCCTCGTGCAGTGAGGACTCAGGGGATGTTTTTTTTCAAGAGAGAAAGATTTTCCACCCTGTCATTTCGGATAGTTTGGTTCTTCTCGTGAATTGCTTTAGTACATGCAAGCAGCAAGAGGGTAAAATAATACATCTGGGGTAGAAAAAGATGCAGAAGGACTGAGGAACAATCCCAGTGTTTCCAGGGGGTCGCTGCTCTCCACAGAGAACAAGTCTGTTCTTGCTTTGCACAGGTGTAAACCCTGTACCAGGTACTTGCTCCTCCTTCAGCTCTGACTTTCTGTTCTGGAATTACTGGAATGATAACAGAGAACCTGCATATTTAATCTGTCAATTGGCATTTCTCTCACTGGGTAAATATTTAATTCTTTTCTTTTTTTCCTTTTTTTTTTTTTTTTTTAAGCAAGATCTCCTCATGTGAGGAGATCTTAACCCTGGATAAAGAGGAGAGAATTCCAGGCAACACCTGTGTTTTTGCATTTTCTCATTTCCCTACCCAAACTCACCCTCAGCCAGTTACACATACCAAAAAACTGCATCATCTTTCCCCTCTGCTCCTTGATAAGTGTGGTTTTTTTGGGGAACATGATGCTGTTTTCTGCAGGAAAACACTGGCTCAGTTGGGACAGCAGCTAAAGCATAAGGAAGTGGTGCTGAATTCACCCAGCAGAGAAGGATCAGGTGCAGGTTTGTGCTGATGGAGAAATCAGGTCGGACTGCACAAGACATGGACTGATTTATGCTAACGAAACACGAACTCCCAACCAGGGGGAATATGTTGGCACTTTCATGGGAACTTGCTGCTCCAGGGGAAAAAAAAAAAAAAAAAAAAAAAAAAGAAAAAAAAGAAAAATCCACGTGGCAAAAAACCAACCCAAACAATCCCCAGGTTGGACTGCTTTGGTCAGAGAGGCTGCTCCTCAAAGGCTGACACAGCAAGCGTTTATTTATTCATGGCTCATGCAAATGGCAGGAGCTGCAGCAAGAATAATCCTGAGCAAATCTCTCCTATCGGCAATAAATACATTTCTATCAAATACAAGAGTAGCAATTCAGCCTCAGTGAGATCCCTGATACATCCCCTGTCTTATTGTGATGTTTCTCCCTCAGTTTTATGCCTAAGCTTAATAAAACATAAAGGCTTGGCTATTAAAGCTGTGTCACAACAGAGCTGGGCACACAAAACTCAGAGATTAGTTTATTCCACCACAAAGGAACTTAATGCCACTGAACACATTTCTTAGCCCTGCTGATTAACAAGGAGTACTTCCTTATTTTTAGGCAAACACCAGCTGTCACAATTACTAAAGAAAGCCAAAAAGCAATGCTATACACAACATTGAACAAATAAAATAGTTCAGTAAGCTTGGAAGCTTTACAGAGTTGTTTTTCAGGGTGCTGCTCTTATCCAGTGTGTTATTATCCAGAGATCAGCATATAAATGCCTGGGTCAAATTTCAGAATTAAGGGTTAACTTGGGATAGCATGAACTTGATTACTGACCATAGGAGTGGGGTTGTTGTTTTTTTTTTCATATTTCCTCTCAGGCCAGCCAGAATCCTATTAAATTCCTGCCTTCCCTTCCTACAGGAAATTTTTTATTTATTGTTGGTTTTTGCTTTTTTTTAAAATTCAAAATTAATCCTCCCTTTGCAAAGCAACCCCTTCAGGTCGAGGATGAGGGATAATAATATTTTTACTCGTTTTTTCAGGCAATAATATTACACACAGCGACAACAATGCAGCATCTCTGACCTTCCCCACTCCTGGCTGTGAACACCCAGTAATAATTCACTATATCCACAGAAATTCATGCTCAGGGCAGGATTTTTTTGGGTGTATCTCAAGAAAATGGCTCTAGGCAGCCCCCCACCCAACCCCACACAGAATAAACAGCATTTTTACGGCTGTATAAAATCACTTCTGCCTTTCTTTGTGCAGCCATGGTGGGACTGCATTAACTGCCCTCAGTGGGAGTCGTTTCCCTGATGCTGAAAGAATTTGGATGAAGGCCACTGGGAGTGAAATATAATCTGGGTGTATGGGAAAAAGGGCCTGAAACTTGACCCCAGATTAGAAACCATTGTTGTTTGTGACTTTCAATATATTTGTTCAGAAGGGTAAAATGGATTTGGGGCCTTTGTTTTCTTATCCCAACTCATGTATTACTTTAATTATTAACCCTAAACAAGCAAATTTTGAATGTTTTTAACAGTTAATAGGGGAGCATTTGCAATTTGGCCCATCTTAATTCTGGTCTCTGATTAATGGGCTGCCCCTCTCTCCCTCTCTCCAGACTCCCTGACATGCAGATATTAAGGAACATTCCTTACGGGGAGTTTTTTGGTTTGAGATGAGAGGCTTGTTGAGGATTTGGTTGCAGAAGCATAAATATCTAGCAAATATCTCCCTAAGTGACATCCTTCACTAGATCACCATCAAGTTTGAGATTAGGCAGAAAATGAAAACAGATTATTAATAAACATTGTACAACCGCCTCAACCGAAGCAGAACAAGAATGAGGAGGAAGGGCTTGCAAATAAAAGAACTGCATGGAAATAATCTGAAAATTTAGGGCTCTGGGGGCTCAACTTGCCCACCTTTGTTCAGGTGCAACAACTCAAAATTCAACAGGAGCAAGGAAAGCTCTTGGAGCAGCAGATCCCACATGCTGGTGTCTGTCAGGGGCAGGGATGAAAAGGTGAGGGAGACAATGTTGTGAAAGAGCTGGAGAAAGGCGGTGTTTTGCCTGGCTCCGGGCCATGACATTGTGTTTCAATCACATGCAGCACAGAAACGATCCCTTAAAAGACCAACTGCAAACAGAGAGCTCTGCTCAAGCACCCAGTCCCCAAAAGAACACGTGTTTGTGGCTCTGGCTCGGGGACAATAAAGCATTTAACCCTAACTGAGCATCCTCAAACCCAGCCTGCCCTCTGCTGAACCAGGAAAAGGCCTCTATTTTAGTGAGATGGGTCTAAAGCAAATTCCCACCCATAACAATCCCTGTGAGCTGCAGGGGGACAAAAGGGGACAAAAGCACGAATGCCAGGGGAGTTCTATCAGAAATGTAGGGATGGTAAAATAAAAGGAGGAATTGCTTTGATATTTACAGAAAAACACTAAAAAGACATCCAGAGTGAGAGTCAGAAGTCCTGGTGTTCTACAATACTCTCCTTTAAATGCCACCTTCCCACAAGTCCTTTGAGATTAATAATTTCACCTGAGCATCCCCCTGGACTGTTCTTTTTGGAAGTTCTCTGCCCCTTCCACCACCTTTTCCTTGCAGCTCATGAACTGTCAGCCAGTTCAGTATTCACAAATATTGGAGTCACTGATTTCACAGGCAGGGAAAAGCAATAAAAGTTGCATTTCTGCCATATTCCTGCACATTTTAACACTTGGAACACGGGGAAAGCCTCAAACATCACCCTCAGAAAAATCAGATTTACTTCAACATGAGGTTTCAACACCCTCTCCTGTGTTCCCCCTTCCTCTTGGTACCTGAGGTGGTTTTTTTTGCTGCCTTCGCTCTGATTCCCAGCACCATCTAGTGACAGAACCCGGGATGCAAGGACGTTTCACATTGCTCCCTCTCGATTTTTCTCGCCCTGGTTTTGGTTTTGACTTGTCACAAATTGAAAGGATGATGGAAAAAAAAAAAATTGCACACCAATAAATTATCGTTGAGTGAAACAGTGAGCATTGAGATCAACCCCCTGTCTTGGTCCCCTGGTTGCACCAGGAATGCTGAAGTCCCTACTCGTTAGGACAGGTCTAAATGCTTTATTAAACCCGAGAATTTTTTTCATTAAACAAGTTCTTGAAATTCAATGTCACTATTGCAAAAATATTTTAAAATGTTTCCTAAAAGCCAGCCCTGGTTTTTTGTGTTTTCCATGTGTTTTCCGGTCTCCTTCAACCAAAATAACTGCCCAGAAATTCCCAAAACAGTTTAGGCAGCCTAAATCTGCATCTAACAGGGAACAGAAAGTGCTGAGCTCTGCTTGGAAATCCTTTCCCCCTGCAGCTACAGTTGGATTGCTGGCACTCCCACCATCTGAAGGTTATTTGTATGAAAAAATGAACCATCTGTGCATTTCAGAGCAATATTTTTAATATTTACAACATTAAAATTCATTTTAGAGCTACTCAGTGTACACACAAATGGATGTGGATCATTTTTTTTCCCCCTCCTGTGCCAAATTCCGCTGCATAAATGTCTGGTTTTTTGTTTTACAAGCAACACCCCCCGTGGGTTCAGTTCACAGAGTCTCTGTCTGCAGCCAGTCCAGCCTGAGGCACAACAACCCCCAGCTCCTCAGTCATCACTTATTTCTGAACCCAAGAGCTAAATGTACTTTGCTTCTGAAGTGATGAAGGAATAAAAAAAAAACAATGCCAAGAGCAAACATCCAGGAGCCCCGTTCTCAGCAGGTGTGAAACTCTGTACAACCCTCTCAAAATTAAACAAGAACACAGCCCAAAGGCTGGGCCAAACAAACCATCTTTAAACCTCTTTGCTCCCTCCCTAGTTTCCAAAAACAATTTTTGCTTGGCCCACTAAATAAATTAAAAATAATAATAATAATAATTTTAAAAAGCACCTTTTCGAAATCCATCTGACAAAGAAACTTTCTCACTGAAAAATTGGTTGAAGTGAGAAGCACCCAAAGCAAGAATCATCCCAGTGTTCCATAATAAATAGATTTAGCCCTTTTGTCCCTCTGTGCCTGTTGGGCCTCTAGATTTTAAACTTCTGCCTTCCATTTGATGGATATTTGTGCAGGCACTGACCAGTGGAAAAAAACCTCTGCCTGAAAAAAGGGGTTACCCCATGCCTGGCTAGTTATTTGGGAAGCTGAGGGGTGCTGCACGTTGTTTGGGATTAGGTGATCAATCCCATCATGGATTTGTCAAGTCAATGAAATAGAAACACGACGCAGTGACAGCTCAGCTGTGCCCATGGGAGGTCAGTGTTGCTTCACAGAACAGCTCAGTTCAGATAACAAACACCTCCCAGCCACTTCCATGGCAGCTCAGAGTTTCCCTCCTCACTTTCCTTTCCAGAAGCACTCCAAAAATCAGGCCCACGGCCACATTTTTCTGCGTGGAGGCTGAAGCTTCTCAGAGCTGCACTGGGAGAAAAACCAAACCCCACCTCCAGGTGCAGCAGGGCATCAAAAACGGGCATGTTAGTGTGGTTCCTTCGCCCCAGATCACCTGCAATTCCTCAAAGATGAGGAATGAATGTCATCAACAATTCCCTGCATCTGATCCCTCCATGCAGCGGGGTTGGAAGGTGATGGCAAGCAGCAGAACCAGCTTTACTTCGAGGCCTGAAGAGGTAAAAGCAGCCTGGAAAATGTCTTGATTCGTATCTGAAGGACACTGAATCAAACAGCCCGACAGGAGAGAGAGATTTCATCACGGTGGAGTGTTTCAGGTAGGTAAATACAGCCTGAACATGCCAGCCCTGCCATCGCTGAATCCAAGGAAAACACTCAGAGGTAACCACGGAGCATCACTGCAGATGAGTCAGGCACAGGCAGTTCTTGGAAATGAAAAAGTATAAATCACTCAAAAAGCGGCAACGACATTGTCATCTACCCCTCTTTGGGGTGAAGGGGGTGGAGAGGGAGCTGGGGGGGCTCAGCCTGGAGAAAAGGAGGCTCAGGAGGGACCTTCTTGTTCTCCCCAACTCCCTGACAGGAGAGGGGAGCCAGGGGGGGGTCGGGCTCTGCTCCCAGGGAACAGGGACAGGATAAGAGGGAACAGCCTCAAGTTGTGCCAGGAGAGGTTCAGGCTGGATATCAGCAAGAAATTCTTCATGGGAAGAGTGGTTAACCACTGGAATGGACTTACCAGGAAAGTGGTGGAGCCACCATCCCTGGAAGTGTTCAGTAAGTGACTGGGCATGGCACTCAGTGCTCTGGCCTAGTTGACAAGGTGGAAATCAGTCAGAGGTTGGATTTGATGACCTTGGAGGTATTTTCCTACCTCAGTGGTTCTGTGACTCATCAGAGCTGTGACCCACTTCTACTGTCCAGCCTTCACTGGGTATTTTCATCCTCCACAGAGAGGATGGTTCTGCAGACCTCAGACTGTTTCACAAGCCCTGGTGCCTTCAGCCCTCAGACCCGTGGGCTGTGGGTGGGGAATCGCAGCAGCCTGTACAAAACAAGGGCCATGGCTTCTTCAGGACACAGATAAACCCCGCTGGAATTAGGCAAATCAAGAGGAATCCTTTAGATACCCTCCCTTCTCAGGGAGGATGGTCAGGGTGAGGGAAATCACAGGTGAGGTGACATCCTACAGCACCCCTAAATGAAGGTGGAATCATTTGGAAGGCACAACATACGCAAACTGATCTTGTCCATGTCCCATGTTCTGCTTCTGTCACCTAAAGGGACAGCAGAGCACGAGTGGTTGCTGAGAGAAAATCACCACCGCTGAGTGAAAACACACCATCCTGCACCCACCAAATCCAAACACTTCAAAGGCACAGGAAAGCAGGACAGCAGGACCAGGGCAGGCATTCCAAGGAGGTTAGAATGACTAAGGGAAGCCAGTCTTGTCTTGGAACAGTTTTGTGCTGCACAAGAGGTACGTGGAGTTCATATCTCACCCAGCCTGGGAGCTGCCAGGGTTCACTTGCTCAGCACTGACATCTGTCCTCAGAGCTGTTTCCCTCTGAAGCACCAGCCCCAGGACACTGCCAGCAGTCACCCCACATCACCCCATGCCCTGTCTCTGCGTGGATAACGAGGCAGAATGTTTACTGTGAAAGTGTGTGGCGAAACACGTCCCAGCCCCGTGTCCCTGCCAGCACGGGCTCAGCGGCACATCCCAATTACAGCAGCGTTTAAGCTTCCCATTGAGGGCATGCAAATGGAGCCTGCACAGCAGAGAACTTCCCAGGAGAGACACTCAGGAGGAGAACCCCTGCATGTTCTGAATTTTATTCAGCCTTTTAAATTACCAGTCACCCATTTGGTTCGGGTCCTATTTACACGGGACGGTGTTCAGCTTTAAAGGGAATTCTGTGCGTAATTCTCTTTAAGGATGAGCTTTAAAATACCTCTTGGTGTTTTGTTTGTAATCCAATCAGACACTGAAAGCATGAGCAGGGGAAAGCCTTATCCCTGCTTCCTACACCAGTGCAAATCCCACCACCTCCTAATCCCTCCCTATGCAAAAGAGAATATTAATAAAGGAAAACCTTTGCAACAAAGGGTTTCACGGTCAGGTGGGTGAACAGTTGGCAGAGTAACAGCATCCAAAGGGAAAGGCAGACAAACACCCAGCCCAGCACATGCCCCTGCAGTGGGTGTGTGCAGGGGAACATGTAGCAACAAGGGATGAAGGAAGCTGGAGAGCATTCCCCCTCCATCCAGAGAGAGAAAAGCAGCTCAACCCACTGCCAGCACAACCTGAATGTTTGCATGGAGAGAGAGAGAGAGCCCTGCAGAGCTGCCCATCAGGACTGGGCTGGACAGGAATGGCTGTAATTACAGTTATTCACTGGGAGCTCCCAGGTGCTCACGGCCCTCTCTGCTGAAAATGCTGCAGCAGAAATCAGAATTCCTGAATCAGTCTATCAGTAATCACATCAGCGAAAAAAAATTCCCCCCCAACACAAAGGCCTGGCATGAAGTGTTTCTTACAGTGCAAACCTGTCTTTCCTAAAGGCTCAGACAGCTCTGTTTCCACCCAAACCTGTGTTCTGAGCTCACCCCCTTCCCCAGGTGGTCACTGAAGCCCCTCACCCAAATGTTCACACTCATATCCTCATTTCTTACAACTTCAATGCCTGAAATTGCCTCCCTTTCTCAGAACAGATAGTTTAAAAACAGAACTCGCTAAAACCATGGAAGATAATGAATATGTTCCACATCCCTGGGTAGAAAATCCCTTTCCCAGCCCAGGTTTCACTGGGCAATAAGTTAAAGAGTTCTGCCCAGAGCTATGGGAATCCAGAGGTACCAACTGGAGCAGTATCTACAAATCCTAGAAACTCATATTTGGGATCTCTCTGCTTGCTGCTCATGCTGAAACCTGCCCTACCTTGATGGATATACAAGAGGACATGATGCAGCGTTATTAGAGGGTCCAAAATTCAAAATTGCTATTGAGCAGACAGAGGTGAAGCTGTAAATGGACAGCTCATACCCAGCAGTGCTTGTTTACATCACAAAGACTCATAAGAGCTATTTGAAATTAGAGTAACAAAGGATTCACTTCAAATATCAGGCACCTTTGGAGGCTGGAAGCAGGAGAACCTCGAGGTTCCCAGTCAAACAAAGCCTCGGAGATCATTTCTTGTGGTGGCCACTTTCCAAGGTTTTTGTTGCTAGCCTTGAAAATCTGCTTCTCTTCTCATGTTTGGTCCTTTCTGCACCAAAAAAAAACCAGGCTAATTCCTATTTCACTGTGAATGTAATCACAGATTATGAACAAGCAGTGAAAACCATTCAACATATGGGAGTATGGAAGGGAACAGAAAGATGAGAAGCCTCTGCTGTGATTTACTGCCCCGTAAATGCAATGACTCACAGCAGCAATTTCCTGTTTGCACTTGGCCAAATTCTCCCACCTATGCAAGTGTTGAGGAGTTCCTTAGCTGGTGCCTCATCCTGCTGATTGGCACAGTACCATTTACAGAATAACAGCGTTTCCTGTCACTCAGGGATGGATCCTGGCTCCAGCCTGACCTGCACTCACATAATCAACGAGGAAAAGTGGGTGAAACGAAAGGAAAATATTTACCAAAACAGAGCAGGATGTGTCCCTAGCTAAAAATAGACACTCCTTGTGGCTGCCTCAGTATCAGAAAGGCAGATAACCTTTTAACTTCTGAAATACCCTTTAACAAGTCCCTTCCCCTTAAGCAAACAGGTTACATTTCACTAAGGAATAAACTGGAATATTGGCTCGCTGTGTCTTTAATCCCTGGGCACGACCTGCAGAGCCCTGGGGATTCCACACAGGGCTGTGGATGCACCAGCCCTGTCCATTCATTTCTTTTTTTTCCAGCTCCAAATGCAGTTCCATTACTAGACAGTCAATGTGTGGGGCAGGGAGCCAGGTAACAGCCCTCCCAGTGCCTCTGCAATGCAGATCAGTTCCTGATTCTCTGCTTGTTCTACAAGCATCAAATCTCCTTTGATCAATACCTGAATAATCCTTTCAACATCCCTGAGCCTGCAGTTATCACTCCCAGTGCAGAGAGAGCAGGAGGCAGAGGACTGGGCAGGCTGGAGAGAGGAGTCACTGCCCAGTTTAAACTAAAACACAGATTTAATATTGCCCTTCTAAATTTGCCCCAGAAAGTCTGGCTACTCTCTGCTCAGGCTGATCCATAAGGAGATATTGCTTGGGAGGAAAGCTGGAATGCTTTCCAGGGCACAGCCAAGGAAGAAGATGCATTTGATAAGCATTGTAATCTTTTTCCCAAACTAGATACTTATCTACCTATCTGCTTGTCGAGCTGAAACGGCAGAGCCCACAAGATGGTACAAAGAAATCTGTCTCCCAGGGACATGAGAAGGGAGTTTAAATCTAATCCTGAGGTCTCCTTGTGACAGGGAAACAGGCTCCCTACAAGAAGTGTCCCCATTTGTCACGGTTTTAACCCCACAGGAATAAAACACCCCACAGTCACCAGCTCACATGCCCTGGTGGGGTGGGGAGGAGAGCTGTGAAAAGGCAAAAAAGTTGTGGGTCGTGATAAGAATAGTTTAATAATTGAAATAAAGTAAATAATAAAAGTGAAAATAACAAATAGTAATGGAAATGAGAGAGAGAGATAAATAAACCCCAATTAAAGCAAGTGAAGCACAATACAGTGTCTCAGCACCCACTGCCCAGCCAGTCCCTCACAGCTTCTTCTGCCCCTCCTCATTGAAAACTCCCTGATTTAGGGCAAACTCTACTTGTTTGCACAATCCTGTCACCTCCTCTGAGTCAGAGGTTCCTTTTCCCTGCACGTGCATTTTGCAGTAAACCAACCAGGGTTTAACTTTTCTGCTCGGTGCATACAGAAAAACACTTTCCAACCTGTAGTTAAGCTTTTCCTGGGAAAAGTAATTTCTTCATCAGCTGCTCGGGATTGTTAGGAAAGAGGGTGGAGCCTTCCCAGGCTGAACCATACCTGAGTATAAAGAGCAAGGGAAGAACTGCAGCCAAGAAACTCTCAAAAGCTGCTTCCAGTGGCTGCTGGGATTCCAAGGCTGGTTTTATTCTGCAGCTGCAAGAACTTGCCGCTCGAAGGAGAAGAGGGAGGCTGGACCCAGCTCCCAGTGGCTAATTAAATACAATTACCATGGTCTCAATGTGAAACTGGATTGATTTTTATTTATTTTTTTTTAAACATAACTGAAAAGGGTTTTTTTTTTCCCCTCCACTCTTGTTTTTTAATCTTTTTCTGCACACCCAGTGGAAATGTTGCAGACGGTCTGCGTGAGCCCTGAGCTACTGGTCAACCAAAACATGGGTGAACATGAAATCTGTGGCTACAGCCCAGGCCAGGGATCTCCACTGCCTGGAGAAACTGCCAGTCCCAAAAGCTGTTTCCAGCAGAGCCCATCGTTGCCAGATTCTGGATTAACTGAGCTGAATGTCGCGAGCCCCGAGCTCTGCCCTCCTCCCTCCCATAAACCCCTGGAGATGTCTGCTGCTGCTGCTGGTAAGAGACAAACCTTTATTCCCCTTCTCTGCTTTCTGCTGCTCTTGCAACTTGAGAAGGCATGGTGGCTGGTGGTTCCTCTGGTGCCAGCACAGAGCTCCTGTGTCAATAGAATCAAAGATGTTCAGCACCTTCTCCTGCTCAGTCCTGGTGGGATTTTGTTGTGTTCTGCTGCTGGAGCCAGAAATTACCCTGTTTTGGAGGGGATGCTCAATATTCCATCGTTTCTGCTCACCTGTAGCACTTTGCTGCTCATTTACATTTTGAATTGCCAGTTCAGTTCTGAATCTAACAGCAAGGTAAAAGATATGACCTTCTGAGAGATTGATTAGCTTTTCAAAGTCACATGAAAGTGTTCTTTTTTGGTGAATCGTTGCCTTTGTAGAGTTCTTCAGTTTCTAGGATGCACCTGGGGGCATGCAACCTCATCCATCATAAGGCATTTTTTACTGGGAAATCTTGTAAGATATAACATGTATAACAATATATTAGCAACTTTGAGAAAGCTTTCCAGGGAGGCCTTTGAAATACTCTACAAATAGTAAATAATTCATTGTCAAAACACCAGTCTGAAAAAAAACCCTCTCCATTTCTAGTACAGTCTGAGAAATAAACTCTGTTTTTTGAGGTCTCTGGGCTTTAATTATTCAGTGGTAGGTTAAACACTGAGAAATGCCAGAAATCTTAGCACAGAACAACAATCCCATATGTGTTCCAAAGGCACCATTTGCTGCTCAGGATTCAGAGGCTCCTGCTGAAGGGGTGTCAGCTCTCAGTGCCCGGGGCAGGGAAGGGAAACAATATCACGCAACTAGAAACCACATCTTGTGTGGCTGGTTTCCATGCCAATGCTGCCTCCTCGGAGGCATCCCGAGCCCGGGGAGCTGCATTGCTCCCATCTCTCGAGCTCCCAGGGTTCTCCTGTCCAGGATTTAGCCGGAGTCCAGCAGCTGCTGCAGAGCACACGCACGGATTTGGGTCGGGAATATCAGTACAGGTTTACACGGCGCTGACTCCTCCAGCAGCAGGATCTGCCCACCCTGTACACCTTTCTGCTGTGTAAACATAAGTGTGTTTAATCACAAATTCTGCTTTCCCTGCACCGGGAAGAGAAGCTTCTCCCTGCTCCAGGCAGCGTTGCTGCTGGATGACTCCCTGCTCAGTGTCCCACGCTCTGATTCCCAGCGCTCGGGCTCCTGTGGAACAGCAGCTTTCTCTTTATGTGCTAACCAAGTGGGAAGACCCTGATCTAACGCACTAAAACAGCAGTTTTGTAGTGTTGCTGAATGCATTCTGCACGAAGAAGATTATTCTCAAGTGGGGGGGACACACGACACGGACACCAACAACGGTGTTACATAAAAGGTGTTTCAAAAGCAAATGCATTTAAGCTCCTAATCTGGGCAAGTCTTTCAAGTTCGGGGATACAAGTACAAGATGCAAAAAGACCTAACACAAACAATCACGGAGCAGCTTGTTTTGACAAAGACCAGCTTGTTTGGACAACGAGATATATCCCCAAACAACTATTTCATTCGAGCACAGATAATCAATCGCTGTTTCCCTTCGCATCGCACTACCCTGAGTTCCAAACACCCCAAGAACCACTGGAGAAAGCCATGGGACAGAGCATCACTGCCTTAGTTCTGAAACCATTGTGTTCCTTATTGTTCCACTGATAAGAGCATAACAAACCACAGGGCAGGCAACTGCAAAGCCAGGCTCACCACAACACACGAAAATTAGAACGTGACTAAGAGGGGCAGAGATCTAAACTCTGCTGACACATTCCCCCCCAAAAAAGCAAGCACGTGTTCTAGGTCGCTGTGGCATCCTTGAGCTTAAGGGCACAAAAGAAAAAAAAATGAGAAGGAATTTATTAAAGGAATTTTTAAGCAGAGAGGAGGCCAGAGTTGTTTCCCACAACTGATGATGAGCGTTGGAATCACAGGTGGTCCCTCAGGGCCACCTCATCCTCCCACTCTTCTATAAAAGCTCACAGGATTGTGTTACTTTAAGCATCGTGTTATGACTTTTCCAGACTCTGAACTTAGCTCTGATCCCCCTCAGAAGCGCTACATGGGTGTGAGAGTGAAGATGCCGGTGCGGGAGTTACTGAGGAAAATTCGGCTTTCCAAAGGCTTGGACCCTGCTCACAGCAAGGTGAGGACTCTCTGGGTTTAGAAATCCTATCCTGGTGCACACACATCACACTCCCAGTGTCCTGGAGAGGTTGCACCTACAGCTGCTGCCTCTTCCACCCACCAAATCAATGCTTTTGATGGAGGTGGAGAATATACCAAATTTTGAACAGGATGAGGGCCTGTGATAGGAGCAGTTCTGAGGGACTGACAGCAAGAACCACTCATGCCACAGATCATGGAATCAGGCCCAAAGATGGCCCAAGAACCAGTGACAATATTGCTCCAGCAACCCAGGTTTCTAAACAACCTGATAAAACAGCCCAGGGAGGTCGTGGACTCCCAGATACCTGGTTTGATGTAAAGAGCTTTAGAAGGCTGCCATGAATTACCCACTCATGGAAATCTATTCCTCTGCAGAATCTGTGCTGAGCAGAATAGGCGGCACAGCAGACAGCTGACTTTGGTCACGTTACAATGTTTGCCGCTGTTTCATCTGCTCTTGTGCTTAAACATCTCAAACTGAGTTGGGCGGTTTTGTCTCCTCAGGAAACCCCATCAGTGAAGATGGTAACCAAAGGATCCTCGGGAAAAACAGGTTTGGAAACTCCTTTCTGGGTAACAGAGCCTCCTTTTCCAGTAGGACTATCAGTGATGGATACCCAAAGAGCCAAAACACTTCTCTCCCTTGATGCGTGGAATCACAGAATCAGTTAGGTTGGAAAAGACCTCTGAGGTCGAGTCCAACCTGAGGTTCCCAGCTCCCCTTAAACCACAGGATGCACATTAGTTGTGCATCACCACCATGCACACGTTATCTAGCTGTTATCTGGGGCAGAACTTCTGATGGGAATATCTTCCCAGTGTATCTCCCCCCTCCCTCATCAGCTCTAAAACAACTCGTTTCTTCCTTTCTTTCCGTCAGAGAAGAGAAGAGCTCACCCTTATACAGAGAAACAGCTTAGACAGGTATGCATAACACCTTCAGCCCTGCTCTGCCAGCCTCCTGGGGCAGAATTCCTGTTATATCACCGAACAGGACACTTCATGTCTGATTTCCCTCCCCCCCTCTTCCGCCCTCCCCGGTTTTGTTGCCGTTTCAGAGCAAGCAGAGCGTTGGGCAAACCCTGAAAGGCTTGGAGGACCTTGATATCCTGGTGGAGGTGCTGCAGGAGGACCTGAACAAGAGCCAGAAGAAGGAGGAGTCTCTGTGGCCCGTGCCAGCTGGGCTTGGGCAGGGCTTCTCCAGGGATCTGCAGAGCTCCCGGTGGGAACCCGCAGGGAGCAAGGAGAGGCAGCACAGCCCCACCAGGCTGCACCCAGGCTGCTGTTCCAAAGATTTCAACCCAACGCTGAGGGGAGGGGCAGAGAGTTCTTTTCGTGGCCACCAGAAAAACGGGCAGCAGCCCAGCTCACCTGGGACGTCCCCAAGGACGAGGGAGAAGGAGAGCGGCTGGTGGATACAGGGGGCACACGCAGGCTCCCGGGAGGATTTCCCCAGGAATGCTTCCCAGAACGCACCTGCACACTTCAAACCCTCGGAGATGCTCCTGGGAGCTCACACCCGCTCTGCAGACGCTGAGGGACATCTGAAGCTGGCCCCAAGTTCTTTCACCCAGCAGGATCTCTCTGCCATCTCCTTCTTCCAGTTCCAGCTGCACAGGGAAGAGAGCCTGCTGAGGAATATCCCAGCGGATAAACTGCTTGCTCCTGATGAAAATGGCAACAGGTCTCCGAATTTTTTTACTGAAATACGTTGATGTGTACAGGAAATTTATTGGCAGGAGCAAAAAAAAAAAAAAAATCCTGGCAGGCAAAATCAGCAACTCCATTATTAATATAGGGACTAAAGAAATGCTCAAATACCCCAAGATTCTGGCATTTGCCACCCTGAAGGTTTCATGCTTTAAAATACATTCTCCTTGTAAAATTCTGAGTATTTTAACCACTGTTTTACCTTCTGATTGTTCCAAACTGAGTTCTATTCCAGGCTGCTGCACAAGGCTGTTGCTCAGGGAAGAAGAGCTCTGACTTATGCCCTGGCACAGAGATTTGCATCCCTGAATAAGATCGATGAGAAGGACGCAGAGAAAAGGGTAGGGATGATAAATTTCCAGGAATAAGGTCATTTTCTGTCTCATCTTTCAAACCTCAGTCAAGCTCCAAGCATCCTTTGGGATGGGGTATCCTGGAAAAGAAGGGAAAACAGGAACAGTGAGGGAGCGATGGAGCAAATATTAGCACAACTCCCAACTCCCCACCTCGTTCTCTAAGAAGCATCATATTTTTAAAACCATTTTTTGCCCTTCACACCAGCTTTCTCCCCTTCTCCCCTTCCCAGACTGCCTTACATCTTGCTGCAGAGAAGAACCAGCACCTGATGGTGAGTGACCTGATATCCCTGGGGGCCAATGTCAATGAACAGGACAGCTGTGGCAAAACTCCACTCCACCTGTGTGCACAGAACGGATATTTGAGGGTCTTAGAGGTGAGTTTTTGTGGTTTAGCTTTGCTTACAGAGGGAGGAGGGGGAGGAGGGAGTATTCTGGCACTGCCAGAGGTCAGGGATTACCTGGCTGTTCTTCGTTTCAGGTTTTGAAACACTGCAAAAACAATGGGGTGCGTGTGGAAGTCGATCTGCCCGACCACTACGGTGAGAGGAAAAGCTTAAGCACACAGAGCTCTCCAGGGAGGGGCTCAGGCACTGGATTTGACGTTCCCATGGTCTGTTCTGTCCAGGTTTAACCCCTCTGCACTGTGCTGCTCTGGCCCACACCACCCTGGTGACAGAATGCCAAAAAACTGCCCCAGACACCGACACGGGGAGGTTCCTCAGGCTCCGCAAGGACCAGATCCTGGAGGGAATTCAGTGCCTGCTGCAGATGGGAGGACAGGCTGAGCTGCAGGTGAGGCCACAGCAGGCTGTTCATCTGGCCTTGGGTTTCCTCCCCCTTCTGCCATCACAGGTCCTGCTGTTATTTGCAGGCACTGAATCCCTGTCAGATCCCCACGACCTGTTTGAAGCTGGAGGAGAACACGGAGCTGATGTGTTTGCTTCGCTCCCACACACCCCAGGGACACCCCAGCCTTCACCAGGTACCTGTTGGTTCCTGGGATCCAGACCAGGAAACTAAACACAGTGCTGGAAGCCAAACCATCCTGGCAATACAGCAGATGATGCTCCCAGCCTTGTCCTGCCTTGCACGGGGCAGAAAATCCCCTTTATCACGGCAAAAGCACTGCCCAAGCTCTCTTATCACACTTTTATCCCATCCCAGCTCTAGGGGCTGTTCTATTTGTATGTATATAATCAAACATTGCCTTCTCTTGCTAAATTTTTGGTGCAGGAAACAAGGCACCAACACTGAAAAGCAGAGCTTTGAGTGCTTCACAGAGGACAGAGTTTCTAAAGTGAAATTCTGCTCTGTAATGCAACACCTGGCAGAGATTCTGGGACTCTTGTCCAAGATTAAGCAAATATTCAGCTCGTTTGTCTTTTCTAGGGTCTTTTTTGGCTCTGTCAGATAACAGTTCCCACCAGTGTGCATGTAGAGAGGCCAATAATATAAAAACATTATTATATAGACATTATATATGCGTGTATTATATTTATATATACATATTATATACACAATATATAATAAATATAACCAATTATAAATAATATAATACACAATGAAATAACATAGAAACATATATTAACATTTATATTAATTGTAGGAATAATTATTAATTTTATAATAATGTAATTACTATATGATGGTATATTAATTATATTATAAAAATATAATAATAATCAATGAGAATACAGACTAAAATTCACATTTCAAGTCATTGAGGCACTATCTTCTTTACAGCTGTGCACTTCAGGAGAGAAAACACAGCAGGGAAAAAACAAAATCTGTTCAATAATAACTGGAAATTTACTGTTCTGGTTTCTTCATCTGCACAGACTTACAGCCTGCTGGATGCTCCAAGAGGAATTCCCAGTCCCCCATCACCAGAGAACTTCCCTGAGCTTTGTTCCATGGCACCCTTGGACCTCTTTGACGTCATCCTTCAAGGTAGTTCTGCACAGAACCTCTTTTCCTTGGAAATCTCCTTCCTCCTCCGAAGCCAGGCAGGAAATAGGGGCATTAGAGGGAACACGGGAGGGTCATCTGTTGCTTCATTGCCTTCCAGGGAAATGCTGCTGACTCCCATCACCTGCATCCCATGGTCCAGCTGCCTGCTGAGGAACAACCAGAGCACAGGCAGGAAAAGTCTTCAAATGTCTTACAGCTTGAAGTGACTGTTGGGAACTGTCTCATCTGCACCCAGAATTTGAAAGCAAACTGAGAAACTGGGGGGGAAATCCTCTCAGCAGGATCAGGAATTCAGTGTTAGATGCTCCAGGGAACGAATGTGTCTTGATCTCCTCACAAAGCTGAGCTCTTGTGCTTCTCTCCTGAAGTCTGAGTTGTGGCTCTTCTGCTGGCTGATGGGTTTTTTTTTTTTATGTGGGTGCCTTGTTTAAGATAAAGACCTCTTTGTTTTTAGCCATCCAGGGCCTAGTCTTGAGGGTACCAGTGTAAGATTAGTCTCTGCACTCTGAGTTTAATGTTCAGAGGTGCTGAAAGTCTCAGGCAATCTGTCATTTTAAACATGAGCTCTGGGAATTTGGAGCCTGATGAGCAGCATTTACTACTTTCTGCAGTCTGGCTCTGAATTTGTCCAAGAGCTGTCACTCTTTAAGGCAGTCCTATTGGAAAACCCCTCCAAACTAAAACCTACACACTCTTACTGAGCAGGTGTGTTTTTTTTCAACAAAAATCAAGCTTTTTATTTATGCAATCAGAATTTGTACCAATAACGGATTGTAGGTGAAGTCTGGGACAAAATACTTTGAATTGGTTCCTTTCACGCTGGGTGATCCAACAGAGGGCTTTACCTTTACAAAAATGTAAATTTATAACAATATTTCTCAAGGATCACTCTCCATACAAAGCAAATTTGCAAGTTAGAAGGATAACAAGGAGCTTAAATTATCCTGTGCTGACAGAAAATCAAGTTATTCAGCAGCATTCCTATAAATTAACGAACTTAAAAGAATTATTTCTTCCCGGACTTCCCATCACTTAATTTTAACTTCTGATTGTGAGTCAGCTGGTTTCTATGAAACTTCCCTGTTTGCTACATATGGAGCAATGTACTTTTACAGAACCTAAACCCAAAAAAACCCAACTGATCCAGCACTGGCTCACCCGTGGAACCACTGCAGGATCCAGTGTTAAGTACTCAGCATGTTTGGGGAATAATTTTTTTAATGAAAACCCTTAGCATTTTCTTCCTGTTAGAAAGGTTACTTTCGTGCCATTGGGTATCCTTTAGTGTTAAGCTCCAAGAGCTAGGTTGTGAATGAGCTTTTGCTGACAAATGGCAGTGTTTAAGTTAATTCCAGTGGGATTTGGGTCATATCCTATGATTCTGATGCCCTGAACAGTTCTCTTTTTTTCTGCTTCCTCTAGTCTGAACGAGACATGATACTTCAGAATCTGTCAGTATTTCATTAGAAATATAGAGAGAATTTGTTATTCAGGTGATGAGTTGCATAACCCCATGGAATGGTCATCCATCTCCTTCCATAACCGTCCCTCGTGTTTTAATCCTGTGAAGCCTTTTCTTGTTTTCCTTTTTGTCCTGGGTTTTACTTGGAAACACAAATATTTTCCTCTCTGAT
>NW_020956168.1:133143-136313 GCF_003031625.1 Empidonax traillii | reverse complement strand
AAAAAAAAAAAAAAAGTCCAAGCAGCTTATCGTGAAACATCTACAAAATAAACTGCAGGGGTGACAAGTGGCATTTAAAGAGGTGGAAATATCAGGGGAGATATTTCATGGATCCACAGAGAAGCTCCTTTAAGAGTTAAACTGCAAGAGTGAAGACAAGACAAGAATGAGAGAAGAGAGGTTTTGGCTCAGATTTTCAGCAGCACAAAATCCTGCAGGGGCTGTTGCAGAGCATTGGCTCTGGAAGGTGTCAGAAGCAAACAGCTGCTCTGGGAGCTGCTTTCAAGAGCTGGTGATGGCAGAAATCCTCCAGCGTTCTCCTCTCCCACCACTTCTGCCAAACGGAATAGCAGCACCCAAATTCTTGGCAGAGGGGTGTCCCAATCTGCAGGGATCCAGCTGCTTTCCAAGCCTGTCACCCCAAGGCTGACCACAGCAGAAAAATCAACCTCCTGGTTTGATTTTACCCTCCCCAAACGTGTCCTTGAAGTCAGGGTTTGCTGCAGAGTCACAGTTATTGCATCCAAGGTTCCCTGAGGCTGCTGGATTTTGCTTGAACAAGCTATCACCTCCCAAAAAAACCTCAGCTGAGCAGCACAGGAACTGCTGCCCATGAAAACAGATAATGTCAAACACAGAACAATGCCACGATTGTAAGGAAACCACAGACAAGCAAAGAAAATAAATCATATTACCTCCAAAAAAAAAATTTTAAAAACCTTCTAACAGACAAACAAAAAGAATTCAATACTTTAAGAACCAAGGGGGGGTTGGGCACTGAAGGAAACCCTCCCCAGCCCTTTTGAGAATGTGGATCAACAGCTGCCATTCAAGAGGAAACATTACCATTTCCTCTACACAACTCTGCATCCCGCTTCCCATAACTCCACTTCTCTCCCCACGTGATGACAGCCAGGCTGCACTGCAAGCAGAGCTGGAGGAGCCAAGTTTCTGAGCCAAGTCAGAGGGAGAGGCTGAGCTCTTGGCAGATTGGGATTCTTTCAGAGCAGTCTCACCCATCGAGTTTTCTCTTTCCTGCCTTTCTTTGTGGCTGGAGAAACTTGGAAGCCAAAGGGTTCAATTTAAACCCAGACATGTTTCTGCAGCTGTGCGGAGCAGAGCAGATGAAATAAATTTGGGAAGGGAGTCCCACTGACTGCAAAACTGAGTATACTCAAGCACTTTCGAGAGGGATTGCCCTGGGGAGAGGTGAGAAAAAGGGAGGAGGACAGAACTGCCTCCCACTGATGGGGACAGCAGAGCTCTCAAGCTGCAGAAATCACCACGACCCAGATTGTCCCAGGCACGACCAGGAGCTGCAGTTCAGTGTTGAGCCTCATCGTGCTCATTTCATCAGCCTGTTTGCCCCAACATTTCACTTGTCCTGAAGACAAAGAGTGCAGTTCAGCCTCTGGAAGCTGCAGGACCTGCCCTAAAGAAATCCCTTCTGGTTTGGGACTGAGTGGGTTGGACTTCCAGGCATCCCAGATACTTATATCCACCTTGGCTTTTTGGGGGTTCACTTGGCTTAGCAGCAAGAGAGTAGGCTTGGAGGTGGATAAAATGTCCCTTCTGAGGTACAAAACCCCCAGAAAATGCTCTCAGGAGGGCCCCAGGCACTGCTCTGCTCCCTGCTTGGCCATACAAGCTGCTACACCCATGAGAATCCTGCCTGGGTAGGTCCCAGCTCTTAATTATCTCTGTTTGTTATCTCTCACTATCATCACCAGCCAAGTAAGTTTACAGAAGTCTTGTTTTTTTTTCCCGAGCAGTAACAAGATCTCCAAACACAAACACTGAGATGCGTGTGGGGTGGTAAAGCAGAGGCAGAAATCATCACAGCACCACTTCAGGAACCAGGGTAACAAGCACTCAGTGCAGGTCTGAAGGAAGGGGAGCAGAAGGAATTAATACAAAAAATCTGGTGGCAGGTTTGAAATATCAAGTTTGGTTCGGGTTTGCTTTGTTTTGAACAAACCTCCCCTGAGTCCCTTTGCTGCTGATGAGTAACCAGCGTTTGAATCCTTCACAATTACCCCTGGAAAGGTATTCACAGCTAATTGGGTGCTGGAGGCAGACACACACACTAACATGCCTTCAGAGGTCCACACAGAGACCAAAACCTTTTTCATCCTCACAAACCCGGAGACTTAAAGTATTTTTGAGCCCCCCTCAAAACTCTAGCGTTAATTTTCTCCACCACACCCACCTGCCTCTCCTTCTGCCCCTTCCCTTAAGCAGGACTGAAAGGTTTGCTTACAGCCCTGCTCAGGCTGTGCTGAAATCACACTTCACTTATCAACAAAAGCCTACTAGAAAGGCTCTAGGAAACAGCAGTGAGCAGGGATTGATCTAGCAGGGTTTTAATGAGCTGGGCAGTTTCTGGTTTCGTTTTCTGATGCTCCCAGGTGCTCGTGTGTTGACTCCTGGCTGCCGGGACCTTTCCGTTTCCCTGGAATCGTTACTCACGTTCCAAGGCAATCTCTTCTCTGATAGCAAAATTGATAAGCTTCTGCAGAACCCAGCAGTTCTTCGAGCTCACAGCCAGCCAGTGTTTGCTCAGGTGGAGCTCACGTGCTGTGAAAGTCCATCTTGGTGACATTTGTGCCCTGTAACAGGGGTCATTTGAATAGAGCACTTTTATCTCTCACGTCCACAGCAGGCCCTTTATTTCCAGCAAAACACTTGTCTGTTTAAAGCCAGAAACCTCAGCTGCATTCTCTCACAGGTTAAATAAACTCTGGGGTTTAATTCCCTGAGGAAGAGCTGCTGTATTCCCCACATCACCCCCTCCCCCAGGATCGGAGTCCAGCTGCAGAGATGCTAATTTATGCCATCCAAGGCTTTAATCCCTCTAAGAAACGTTGCTATTGCGAAAATACAACCCCAAAGTCAAAGCAAAAATAAAAGAACAACTTCCAGTCACTGCACTGTCCCTGGGACTTGACAAAAACCTAAGCTCTTTGGCCTATATCCTCATCTGTTTAAATTTAAATTGTGATAAATTTATAAACAGTCTTTGTGTTTTTGTTTTCCAGCACAGCAATCGAATCCCAAGTGCCAGAAGTCATTTGCCCATTCAATTCCCCCCCCCCCCAAAAAAAACCACTTTATGATCATTTGATTCCCAAAAAGAACAAACTAGAAGAGAAATAAACAGTGTAGGGAAA
>NW_020956168.1:129953-133122 GCF_003031625.1 Empidonax traillii | reverse complement strand
AAAAAAAAAAAAAGTCCAAATAGCTTATCGTGAAACATCTACAAAATAAACTGCAGGGGTGACAAGTGGCATTTAAAGAGGTGGAAATATCAGGGGAGATATTTCATGGATCCACAGAGAAGCTCCTTTAAGAGTTAAACTGCAAGAGTGAAGACAAGACAAGAATGAGAGAAGAGAGGTTTTGGCCCAGATTTTCAGCAGCACAAAATCCTGCAGGGGCTGTTGCAGAGCGTTGGCTCTGGAAGGTGTCAGAAGCAAACAGCTGCTCTGGGAGCTGCTTTCAAGAGCTGGTGATGGCAGAAATCCTCCAGCATTCTCCTCTCCCACCACTTCTGCCAAACGGAATAGCAGCACCCAAATTCTTGGCAGAGGGGTGTCCCAATCTGCAGGGATCCAGCTGCTTTCCAAGCCTGTCACCCCAAGGCTGACCACAGCAGAAAAATCAACCTCCTGGTTTGATTTTACCCTCCCCAAACGTGTCCTTGAAGTCAGGGTTTGCTGCAGAGTCACAGTTAATGCATCCAAGGTTCCCTGAGGCTGCTGGATTTTGCTTGAACAAGCTATCACCTCCCAAAAAACCTCAGCTGAGCAGCACAGGAACTGCTGCCCATGAAAACAGATAATGTCAAACACAGAACAATGCCACGATTGTAAGGAAACCACAGACAAGCAAAGAAAATAAATCATATTACCTCCAAAAAAAAAATTTTAAAAACCTTCTAACAGACAAACAAAAAGAATTCAATACTTTAAGAACCAAGGGGGGGTTGGGCACTGAAGGAAACCCTCCCCAGCCCTTTTGAGAATGTGGATCAACAGCTGCCATTCAAGAGGAAACATTACCATTTCCTCTACACAACTCTGCATCCCACTTCCCATAACTCCACTTCTCTCCCCACGTGATGACAGCCAGGCTGCACTGCAAGCAGAGCTGGAGGAGCCAAGTTTCTGAGCCAAGTCAGAGGGAGAGGCTGAGCTCTTGGCAGATTGGGATTCTTTCAGAGCAGTCTCACCCATCGAGTTTTCTCTTTCCTGCCTTTCTTTGTGGCTGGAGAAACTTGGAAGCCAAAGGGTTCAATTTAAACCCAGACATGTTTCTGCAGCTGTGCGGAGCAGAGCAGATGAAATAAATTTGGGCGAGGGAGTCCCACTGACTGCAAAACTGAGTGTTCTCAAGCACTTTCGAGAGGGATCACACTGGGGAGAGGTGAGAAAAAGGGAGGAGGACAGAACTGCCTCCCACTGATGGGGACAGCAGAGCTCTCAAGCTGCAGAAATCACCACGACCCAGATTGTCCCAGCCACAATCAAGAACTGCAGTTCAGTGTTGAGCCTCATCGTGCTCATTTCATCAGCCTGTTTGCCCCAACATTTCACTTGTCCTGAAGACAAAGAGTGCAGTTCAGCCTCTGGAAGCTGCAGGACCTGCCCTAAAGAAATCCCTTCTGTTTTGGGACTGAGTGGGTTGGACTTCCAGGCATCCCAGATACTTATATCCACCTTGGCTTTTTGAGGGTTCACTTGGCTTAGCAGCAAGAGATTAGGCTTGGAGGTGGATAAAATGTCCCTTTTGAGGTACAAAACCCCCAGAAAATGCTCTCAGGAGGGCCCCAGGCACTGCTCTGCTCCTTGCTTGGCCATACAAGCTGCTACACCCATGAGAATCCTGCCTGGGTAGGTCCCAGCTCTTAATTATCTCTGTTTGTTATCTCTCACTATCATCACCAGCCAAGTAAGTTTACAGAAGTCTTGTTTTTTTTTCCCGAGCAGTAACAAGATCTCCAAACACAAACACTGAGATGAGTGTGGGGTGGTAAAGCAGAGGCAGAAATCATCACAGCACCACTTCAGGAACCAGGGTAACAAGCACTCAGTGCAGGTCTGAAGGAAGGGGAGCAGAAGGAATTAATACAAAAAAATCTGGTGGCAGGTTTGAAATATCAAGTTTGGTTCGGGTTTGCTTTGTTTTGAACAAACCTCCCCTGAGTCCCTTTGCTGCTGATGAGTAACCAGCGTTTGAATCCTTCACAATTACCCCTGGAAAGGTATTCACAGCTAATTGGGTGCTGGAGGCAGACACACACACTAACATGCCTTCAGAGGTCCACACAGAGACCAAAACCTTTTTCATCCTCACAAACCCGGAGACTTAAAGTACTTTTGAGCCCCCCTCAAAACTCTAGCGTTAATTTTCTCCACCACACCCACCTGCCTCTCCTTCTGCCCCTTCCCTTAAGCAGGACTGAAAGGTTTGCTTACAGCCCTGCTCAGGCTGTGCTGAAATCACACTTCACTTATCAACAAAAGCCTACTAGAAAGGCTCTAGGAAACAGCAGTGAGCAGGGATTGATCTAGCAGGGTTTTAATGAGCTGGGCACTTTCTGGTTTCGTTTTCTGATGCTCCCAGGTGCTCGTGTGTTGACTCCTGGCTGCCGGGACCTTTCCATTTCCCTGGAATCGTTACTCACGTTCCAAGGCAATCTCTTCTCTGATAGCAAAAATGATAAGCTTCTGCAGAACCCAGCAGTTCTTCGAGCTCACAGCCAGCCAGTGTTTGCTCAGGTGGAGCTCACGTGCTGTGAAAGTCCATCTTGGTGACATTTGTGCCCTGTAACAGGGGTCATTTGAGTAGAGCACTTTTATCTCTCACGTCCACAGCAGGCCCTTTATTTCCAACAAAACACTTGTCTGTTTAAAGCCAGAAACCTCAGCTGCATTCTCTCACAGGTTAAATAAACTCTGGGGTTTAATTCCCTGAGGAAGAGCTGCTGTATTCCCCACATCACCCCCTCCCCCAGGATCGGAGTCCAGCTGCAGAGATGCTAATTTATGCCATCCAAGGCTTTAATCCCTCTAAGAAACGTTGCTATTGCGAAAATACAACCCCAAAGTCAAAGCAAAAATAAAAGAACAACTTCCAGTCACTGCACTGTCCCTGGGACTTGACAAAAACCTAAGCTCTTTGGCCTATATCCTCGTGTGTTTAAATTTAAATTGTGATAAATTTATAAACAGTCTTTGTGTTTTTGTTTTCCAGCACAGCAATCGAATCCCAAGTGCCAGAAGTCATTTGCCCATTCAATTCCCCCCCCCCCCAAAAAAAACCACTTTATGATCATTTGATTCCCAAAAAGAACAAACTAGAAGAGAAATAAACAGTGTAGGGAAA